>NC_142414.1:10040000-10340000 GCF_059516105.1 Syngnathus floridae | reverse complement strand
TGATCAATGATGTTTTGAGTGATTTCTTAGACCACTTTGTTTTCGTTTACTTGGATGACATCTTAATTTATTCACCAGATTTGAGGACCCATGAGAGTCATGTTAAGTCGGTCCTGCAACGGCTCCTGGACCATCGACTTTATGTAAAGGCCGAAAAGAGCGAGTTCCATGCAGAAACAATATCGTTCCTTGGCTTCATCATAGCCCCAGGGAAGGTCCAGATGGACCCAGCCAAAGTGAGCGCGGTGACCCAATGGCCGGTACCGGATAGCCGCAAAAGAGTACAGCAATTTCTGGGATTTGCTAACTTTTATAGACGATTCATACGAGGCTTCAGCGCCACCGCGGCTCCCCTGCACGCTCTCACCTCCCCGACGGTTCCGTTTCGCTGGACGGCGGAGGCTGAAGCCGCCTTCCAGGAGCTGAAGAGGCGGTTCACCACCGCCCCAATCCTTACCTTGCCTGACCCATCTCGTCAGTTCGTGGTGGAGGTTGATGCCTCCAGTCAGGGAATCAGCGCCGTCCTGTCTCAGAGATCCCAGGCCGACAACAAGCTCCATCCATGCGCCTTTTTGTCCCGACGGCTGACCCCCGCGGAGCAGAACTACGACGTTGGAGATCGGGAATTGTTGGCGGTCAAAAAAGCCCTTGAAGAATGGAGACACTGGCTGGAGGGAGCCCAACACCCCTTTCTGGTTTGGACCGATCACAAGAACCTGCAATATATCAAGGATGCCAAGCGATTGAACTCCCGCCAGGCTCGTTGGTCCCTCTTCTTTAACCGTTTCCATTTCACGTTGTCTTACAGACCGGGGGCCAAGAACACCAAACCCGATGCGCTGTCACGCGTCTACAGCCCAGACCCGGTGTCCACAGAGCCAGAGCCCATTCTCCCCCCTCACTGCGTGGTGGGAGCCGTAACCTGGCCCATAGAGGACTTGGTGAAGCAGGCAAACCACGATGATCCACCCCCTAGAGGAAGTCCCGAGAATAGACTGTTCGTTCCGCCCCAACTACGATCCCAAGTGATCCACTGGGCGCACACCTCCCGGCTCACGTGTCACCCAGGCGTGCGAAGAACCCTGCACGTCATCCAACAAAGATTCTGGTGGCCATCCATGGGGGCAGACGTCCGGGAGTATGTTGCAGCCTGTTCCATCTGTGCGCGAAGTTAGAACACTCCGGGCAGCCGTGTGGGGTTGCTGCAACCTCTCTCCATCCCCTCTCGACCATGGGCCAACATCTCGGTGGATTTTGTCACGGGACTGCCGGTGTCTAGCGGTAAGACGACGATACTCACCGTCGTGGATAGGTTCTCCAAGATGGCCCACTTCATTGCCCTGCCCAAATTACCTTCGGCAAAACGTACGGCAGTGGTTCTCATGGACCACGTCTTCAGAATTCATGGATTTCCTCGGGACGTCGTGTCAGATAGGGGCCCCCAGTTCGTGTCCCGCTTTTGGAAAGCCTTCTGCAAGCTTATAGGGGCCACCGTGAGCCTCACTTCGGGCTACCACCCGGAAGCGAACGGCCAAGCAGAACGCATTAACCAGCAGCTGGAAACGGGCCTCCGCTGTTTGGTAACCCAGAACCCCTCGTCGTGGAGTCAAAACTTGACCTGGGTGGAGTACGCCCATAACTCCCTTCCCACCACGGCTACCGGGATGTCCCCCTTCATGTGCGTCTTCGGATACCAGCCCCCGCTCTTCCCCGACAGCGAGCCGGAGGTGTCAGTTACCTCGGCGCGCGCCGTGGTGAGACGCTGTCGGCGCATCTGGGCGGCGGCAAGGGCCATACTGGTCCGCCAGGGGGACAGGGTGAAGAAGATGGCTGACCGGAGACGTCGTCCGGCGCCCGCCTACCGGCCCGGCCAGCGGGTCTGGCTGTCAGCCCGGGACCTTCCCCTCCAGGTGGGCTCCAGGAAGCTGGCCCCCCGTTTTGTGGGGCCGTTCCCGATTTCCAAGGTCGTCGGTCCAGCGGCTGTGCGACTCCGTCTGCCTCGGTCCCTTGCGGTGCATCCCACCTTCCACGTCGGGAAGGTCAAGCCGGTTAGGGAGAGTGGGATGGTGCCGGCTCCCGCGGCACCCCCGCCTCCGCGGACGGTGGGGGGTGGGCCTGCCTACACAGTTAAGAAGCTGCTGGACGTGCGCCGGAAGGGCCGAGGCTGGCAGTTCCTGGTGGACTGGGAGGGTTACGGGCCTGAGGAGCGGCAATGGGTGCCGCGTAGCTATATCTTGGATCCCGGGCTGCTAGATGACTTTTACGCGGCTCACCCCGATGCTCCGGGTCCGTCTGGGATCCGGCCCTAGAGGGGGGGTTATGTCATGCTGTCATGTGTCGTTCGGATCACTTCCTGTTTTATTGTGAAACTGTCCTCTCGTTCCAGTCGGTGTGTCCTTCCCCTGTGCGTCCGGTCACGTGAAACCCTGATTCCAAGTGTGTGCACCTGCGTCAATGTCCAATTGTCTTCACCTGGGTTTCCCTCCTGTGTCCATATAACCCGCGTCCTTCCTCGTATCCAGTGCCAGTGCGTCTTCCCTTGTTGAGAACACTAGCGACCACGAAACCCTCGAGTTCCACGTAGAAGCCTTGTCTGAACGTTTTTGATCACCGATGTTAATTTGGTTACATCGCTCCCTTGTTTTTGTATTTCCCTCGGTTCGAGGCGCTTTGATTTCCCCCTTTTTTCCCTCGGTTCGAGGCGCTTTGATTTCCCCTTTTTCTCCCTCGGTTCGAGGCGCCTTAGTTTCCCCTTTTTTCCCTCCTAGTGAGGCGATTTTTGTTCGACCATCAGTGGAGACAATAAACATCTTTTTGAACCTTGGAATCTCTGCATTCGAGTCCTCTTCCTGCTCTGCGCCTGACATAAATGTTAATGTTAATTTTCTACATGAACTTGTTCAGTTCACAACTTTTAAAATGAACTAGTTCAATTCAAAGTTCATTATTGAAAATGTATTAACTAACTTTGCAAAAACTGATAAGTTCATAGTTCTTTTCTTCCCCACAATCAAAACATAGGTTGCTGTGACCTGTTACCCTCCGACATATTGGCATTTTCACCATATCATTCACACTAGTATCCAGGTGCTGCTGTCACCTTAGTATCCCAAGCACAAGAGAAAATTGTTTGAATTGTCTTTTACTTTAATGAATTGAAGTAAAAACATGGCTGCGGTCCAGAATGTGCAAATACAAACAATCTGCTGGAGGTGACAAACTGAGGTAGGAAACAAAACATGTACAAATGAAGTGCAAATCATTTAAAGTTCCATTACATTTGCTTTAACGATCTTTTTATTTATAGTGAATGTGTTATTTCTGAACCTGTTAGCCCAAAGAACCAGAAAACGTTCATAATTTGAGACATATTTGCAAAGGGTGCAAAGCCCAAATAAATTACTAAAACAATAAAAAAACAATCTCATTAAGAGTAACTTGTGGTTCAACGCCATTTATAGCAGTATAACTTATCCTAAAATTCCTGAATGTTCTCACAGGATGATACCTTATCCTTGTTTGACAAGAAAGGATGCGTGGGGTGCTAGTCGCACGGCATGTTTACATCGACTCCATAAACGCGTCGTATTTTGATGATGACAGATTAGATTCAAGTGTGATCAAGCTGAGGTGGAACCCTTCTGATTGCCAGTGAAATAAATGAATCAGTGATCTTTAGCTAAAAACCTACATGATGCATTTTTTAAAAAGGTTTTTCGTTCCATTGTTCTGAACTGACCCACACACTTTACTGATATACAGTGATTTTGTGTATCGTTCTGATTGGCGACTCTTTTCTTGAAAAGGAACGAGGATGGAATATACATGAATAAATAAACACATTGTTCATGTGGGCCGGGAAAAAATGATCACCCACAACTGATCATTAACCTCGGCTAACGCAGTAGTTAAGGTGTAATGTTAGTAAATATTTGTAAGAAAAACACGTCCATAAATAAATAGATAACACACAACAGCATTTTTTTTTCTTTCTTCCTGATGAATTTGAGTCCAAAAACAAGCTGTCTGTCCTAAACTATTGGCATGTGTCTGCAAAGCCCAATTAGCAGTCCTGAGACTTATTTGCAAACCTCTATGCAATTTCCCACGTGCAACATCAGCTTGCAGTGGCATGAGGCAATTTTGAAAATGCACTATAGTGAAATAGCTCGTGCTGGCAGTGAACTTGCAAAATGGAATCCACGCACACTCCACACACACAGTCTAAACAAGCCTCAACCATATCATTACTGTGCAGTCTCATACAGCTTTCATCTCCTCTCCTGCAAGTCTGTACGAAGAAAATTTGATTTCCACCTCATAACTCTCTCCATAATGTGATATCACCGAAACTAAATTGCCAAGATAACCTTTATCAGAGTAGAGGTGAAATCTATGAATGCTTGTGTGCTTATTCTGCTGCCAGGAAATAATAAAAGTACTGAATTTGGGAGGGTAGGCTGGGAGTGGATAATATTTGTTTTCTCTTGGGCAAAGCCACTGACTCCTCATCTGTTTAGTGGAAGTTGAAATGGTGCGTGGAGTTTAAACCTCTCAACAAGTGCTTCTTACACAACCTTTTTTTTTCCCTGAGTCTTGGTTTGTGGAAAGTATTGAGCTTGCAAAAGATGAAACGCCTATGAAAAGACAAAGGTCTCCCGGGGTCTCTTGCCTCTCACTATATATCATCATTATCTTCTACATCAATCTACCTACAATTATTGGCATATATTGTCTGAGGCAAACTCAAGGTTAATATGTTTGATGCATCTGCTTACTTGACAGAAAGGTACTGTATTTGTGCTAATATAGCGAAGACAATTGGCTACACCGAAGCCATTAAAAGTACCAAGTCTAAATAGCTTCAGTTATCATCGGCAAATATGACAAGAAAGTTAGAGGAAACCAAAAACTGTGATTTTAACATCACGTAAATGTAGTATCTGATCACATCTAGAGTAGTGATCCAGTGAGAGTAGGCATTAAAAAAAAAACAGTCATTGCTTTGGGCGCCTAAATGATTTGTGTACACCCTTAAAACTGCTGAGTTAAATATTGGACCAACCCAGGAAGTAGGGTCAGTATTGGATTGCAAAAAACCCAATCCAATCGTTTGTACAATAAAATTGTTTGTTTTGGGCGAAACAAGTTAAATTGATTCATTTTTAACTCAAATTGGGTTAAACCCAGGTGCCAGATTGATTTGAGCCTCTCATATGTTAGCAGAAGCATGCAGACATGAATGCTGAGTTTCTGAATACCAGAGGTCGCAAGGTATTTGTCTGCTGCAGATATTTTCCTCCAGACATTCTGAGATGTTTATGTAATTTTTCATCTTGGATAACTACGCTTGACATTGGCTGATAACTGGCGTCTGCTGGCTAATAAATTCTGCTGTGGATTGTTTCATTGCCTCTGATTCTCTGCATTGTTACTGCAGGCAATGACCAGCTCCAGCGAAGCCGCTATCATAATCTGCAACAAACATGGCACACTGTCTGCTCTCTCTCCAAAGTTTATCTTCACTGTCAGGCACCGGCGTGTTTAGTTATAACGGTCTCCCTATCGACAGTAATTGTTCCCAAGCAGGAGGGGGTTTCAAAGGTTTAGAAAATTGGCTTTTTATGCTGCAGTGGTCCCCCCCCCTCTCTCTCTCTCTCTCTGTCTGTCTGTTTCTCGCTCTCTTTCTGTCTCTGTCGTTCTCTCTCTCTCTGTTTCTGTCTGTCTCGTTCTCTCTATGTCCCCCCACTCTCTCTGTTTGTCTCGCTCTCTCTCTCTGTCTGTCTCTCTCTCTCTCTCTCTCTGTCTGTCTCTCTCTGTCTGTCTGTCTCTCTCTCTCTCTGTCTCTCTCTCTCTCTCTCTTTCTCTTTCTCTCTCTCTCTCTCACACACACAATACATCTTTATCGCTTTGGTTACAATTCACTGTCTCCTTTCTCACTACTTGCAAACCTGGTGAAGATATTTTGTTGGTTCTCAGGCACAGCAGCTGGTTTATTTGCAGACGAAACCGATCCCAACACTAGTCTTGGTGGAGAAATGAAGACAATGGTGTTGCATTTGTGCTTGGGAAATGACAGACGGGACATTATGCAGACACACTTGGCCTTTTACGAACAAAGCAAGTTTTTATTTCATTATTGGGCAATTAAGCTGGAATGTGGGACATCAGAAAACAATATGCCCAAATCGCTTTGTTCAACAGTTTTGCTTGGGTCAAGTGCACCTCATTGCTCAAGCTCATTAAAGTGTAATGTTGTTAGAAACAATGTGATTGACATAGCATATAGTCAGCCGGTTCAAGTACAGGCCAACTCTTGTTCTACTTCCCTCTGACACAACTTACAGTATTTACCACATTTAAAGTTGAATAATTGCACCGTATTTTCCGGACTATAAGGCATAATGTTTTTCATAGTTTGGCCGGGGGTGCGACTTATACTCAGGAGTCACTTATGGTGTGAAATTATTATCTATCCAACAATATAAGCATACACCAAGATCTATTTTACTTAGTCTTAACAAGGAGTTGCAAATACCATTTTCTTTTCACAACAACGTAGAAGACAACAGTGTCGGCATTTTGCTACTATATCAGGAAGCTGCCAAATGCATATTGTGCTAGGGATGCACACTGTAAAAGTGTCTACAGTATGTGATTTGATTTTCGACTCAATTCCCATCTTTACATACAGATACAGAGGCAAGTCGAAACCAACACTATATACATTTCAATGCATTCTTTCACCTGTTGAGAAAACATTCCACTCTTGCACATCACATAACACATATATGTCACATTATTTATCAATTATCACATAAAAATGATCAACAATGAGAGAATGATTTTACTTTGCTATGCTAACCCCCCCTGCAGCGAGACGCTATTTAAGTCACGAAAATCTTTGCAATCCCATCTGAATTCCAGTGCAAAACTAACACAGGGTCTCCCTCTGAGACCATTAATCATCAACATTTCCATTAGTGCAAAGGATTTTCATTATATTGCAACCTAATAATGGCATCATTTCATTACACCCATGCCTTGTGCCTCGGTTGGGGAGCCTCTTCCATGTTTTGTGTGACTTTAACTGGGTAGAATTTAACAATATAATATGATAGTAATCTCTTTCAAGTGGGGAAGCTGAACATATTTACAATAACTTGAAAACTAATCCTGAACATGGAACAGTTAACGTAGATCAGAATTTAAAGAAATGTCCAATCACAAAAAAAATTGTATTACCAAATACTCTTCTCTGAATAATTGATATTATCGGGGTTGGTGACGGGTTGTACACATGACTCCAGAGAACTTTCTAAACTTTTAAAAACGACAAAAACTATCCTGAGCACTTGGAGAGGAAAATAAGAAAAAAAGAATAGTGAAAATTGCGGAAAAGAGGCCAAGTTGTAGCCCATTTTTGGTTTAATTAGGCAATTGGTCTAATTAGGTGTCACACAGCAAGTCACTTGCATAATTTGTTTGGCATTAATGGTACAGTCAAATTCAGAAAATGTTCCATTTTCATGTCAAGTTGTGTGATGTTATCTTATAAATTAAAGCAATGTTAAAAAAATTGAATCCCGTCAAGGGCGCTAAATAAGCTAGGGCTGCAGTAATTGAAGTGTTGAAGTCCTTCATAACTTTAGTCAAGACTATGTATAAACAAACATGACCTTTTTCATGCGTTTAATTGGCTCAGATTGTCTTTAATTAGCAACAGGGATGACAGTACCAACAGTTGCACTGGCATGTACTTGTCAGCACATTTGTTTACATTTAAAAACGAATGTATTAATCCTAAGAGAGATTGTAGGATATTTTCACCAAGCAGTCATTTCACATTACCTACTCCTGTAGTTGATTTTCGAAACTTAGCAAAAACATGGATCCTGATACAACGCAATCTAATACAAATTTATTTGTAAAGAGTATTTTACAACAGACACATCTATAACAAAACACGTCACAAATAGCAATGGGACAGTGTAAACAGTAAACTCAAACACATTTGCAGAAGAATAACAGTCAAAAAAATCAGTCGAAAGCCAAACAATAAAAATGGGTCTTCAAACGAGTTTCATAAATAGACAGAGCGGGGCTTGCTTAACATTTAAGGGGAGGTCATTCTGAAATGAAGGACCGGCAACAGAAAGAAAATACATTATTCTTGTAATTTGATTATAGAGCGGAATGTTACATTAAACAAACAGGAAGTATTGGAGTTGTTTCATCATTCCATATAAATCTCAGTGTTTTAATTGGCAATTTACTACGATGCTGACGAACATATGTGAGATTGCTGTTTGTGGACTTCAGCTCTGCCTTCAACACCATTGTGCCGCAGCGACTCATCTGCAAACTCGACGAGCTGAGCTCTGCAACTGGCTACTGGACTTCCTCTGTCAGAGGCCTCAGGTGGTGCGTGTTGGCGACAAAATCTCCGCCAGCATCACGCTGAGCACGGTTTCTTTGTGTGTCTTTGGCATGTGGAGAAATTGACAATAAAGCTGACTTTGACTTTGATTAACGCACAGTTGATAATTACCCCCCTATTGAGATAAAAAACCTCTTTTTCAAGAGTGTCCTCACCAAGACTGGCAGTCGTACATTTACATAAATTACAGATAGAAAACGAACATACATACTGCAATACATTAATTTAACAATTTCACTTAAGTTCATTTCACTTTCTGCCTCCCAGTTATCCAACAATATTAAGCAGGCAGTCATCATCAAAAGATAACACTTTTCTGTTCAGAATGATGTGACAGCAAACATTCACACTTGAAGTGGGTTTTGGACAACGGCACTGAGCAGTTGCTGACCTTAACCTAACCAAACTTCTATTTGAACTTTAATCTTAAACATGTGAGGAACCGATCCAGGTGTGATAAGCTTCCTCAGCCAACTGCTTACTGCCTTTCAGTCCACCCACACACCCTCCTGCCGCTGATTCCATCCACATGATCTCTTTGTCTCCCTGTCCTTCCACTTACTCTCTGAAGCCAATGAATAAGATGGACTGATAAGCTTTGAACAAACCCTACAAAATATAAAATTTTCATTTCACTATTTGAGCTCTTTCTCCTTGAGTAATTCATCCGACGTGACAATGAAGAAAGAGGTCCTGTGAGGGGGATATTTAATCCAACAAGTAGCCAGTTCTTAACGTTATTAACGTATGGATCTCTTTATGAGAAGAGAGAATTTATCTTAGTCTCAGCTTTACCTTAACCAGGTGGCTGCTGCTGGTGGTTTGCTTGATGATGAAAGATGAAGAAATCAAGTATCCGATGTGAACGTTAGATCTGTTTTATTGATTGTAGGAATGTGTGATGTTATTATTGTCATCGCCAGGGGAAATCACAGACTTGCAATGAATTTTTGCCCCTGTAAGAAATTCTCAGGAAACTGCAGTCATTCAAAGTTGTACGGCTATGAAGATGAATGAAAAAGTTCATATATAGACATCAATGTTTTGCATTATTTTTGATATTTGCAGGCCAGCCAGGTCCATATCCTGCTCAAATAGCGGGGGTTCACTTTATACATTCCCTTGCACACCAGTAGTTTTTACGATCGCGTTTTCATTTGCATGTTGCCTCTAATCTTTACTCACTGCTAACTTAAAAAAAAAAAATGCATGCATTAGAGTCAAACAGTAAGTACAAACCCGCTTTGTGAGTTGAAGAACGAGCAAAGATGAAGGCTAATTAAAAAACCATGAAATTCAAATATTTACCCACACACGCCTCAGTTACAATTCATTGATCTGAAAGTAAGCCGTCAAAACACGTTCAAAGCCGGCAGACTATTTTCAGGCAAAGACAGACTTAATAGTGACAACATAAAAAGACTTGAAATTTTTTTATAGTCAGGCTCAGACTCACAACACATCGGGGAGTGCGCCTTTATGGGCGGCTCAGTGGCATATTGCTTAGCACAGCAAAGAACTTTTGTGTTGCGCTTTGGGTTTCAATATCCCACTTGTGTTGACTTTCTACTAGGTGCTCTGGCTTTCTCGCACAAAAGATCCAAAAGATGTGCAGTTAATAAAAAAATGTCAACACTCCCCTATTCAAATGCTAGTTATTGGATACATGATATAAAAATGAGAACTAGAGAAGTAGCCTTTAATCATTTTCCATTATTAATGTGACTTTCAACATAAGACCTACTTTGCTTCATTTCAAGCATGGTGTTCTTTTGGTGATGAGCAGTGTGTCATGTTTCAAAGATACCTTTTGAAATTATCAACAAAAAGTTCAACCTTGGTTTCACCAGACAGCAACAAGTTTTTTTTGTGTTTGGTAGACTTCACCTGTGCTTTGTAAAATGCAGGCAGGCTGTTTTACTTTAAGATAAGATCTTGCCACTCTACTTTAAGGAATACAGGAGATTGTTGTCACATGTACAAAACAGCCAGTACTTACCAGAAATTTCTGCAGCTTCTTTCATGTCAGCCACTTGGCAGCCTCATTTTTTTGTCCTTCCGTTAATTTCAGAGGGATGTCCAATTCTTGGCAATGTCACTGCTTTCCCATACTATAATCATTTGATGATCACTGTCTACACTGTAGATTATTTTTACCCTTCCTACGGCTGATACTTTAAAACAATGAGATGCCATGGGAGCTCTTTGCGGACGACAGTTTGTGCTATTCGATGTGACACGAAATGTTAGGAAAAGCTTACTAGAAAAGCTGAACTTTATTTGCCTTTAATCAGAAGTGTGTGTAGTGGCATTTGTGGACTGACTCCCATTTAACTTGAGTTTGAATGTAGATGTTTATTGAACCACAAGATTTCAAGAGTGTATTCACTTATTCAACCACATTATCTCAATTTTTTTTTCCACTTATCCCTCAAAAGCCTCATTCTTTATCAACTGAGTTTTATAAGTTATAGGTGGTGATGGGAAAATGAAGCATCAAAGATGCTTCATGAACCCGTTATTGTATTTATCTCCTCCTCTAAATGGTTGGTTTAAAGCAGAGGTGTTCAAGCGTTTTTGGCACCAACAAGACTGAACATCGTCTTTGACATTTGCGCTCCTCTCTTATAATTATGCTATCAACGAATCTTCTGCTTATCTGTAACCTTTATCTAATTGACCCAAAATGCTCGTCTGTCAGTGGGCTTTGCTGAGAATAGTGAAGCCGGCTTTATGGGCTTGAATATTACTGACTGAAACAAATGTGGTGATGATGCTTCAGGGTTTTTACTATGCATGGCCACTTTTGAAATAATGGCGCTTATATGAAATGACAAATATTGTCATAATAGATTAGCTTCAAACTATCGAATTGACTTCCTCATACATGCAAACAACTTTGTGCTTTTACAATGATTCGGATGGGCATTTCACATACATAACAGCTGTTTATCGTATTAGCTTTTGGTTTGATCCAAGGTGCAACCCTTCTTGTGAAGGGGAATTCTTATGACTGCAAAATAAAAAATAATACTTAAAAGTTAGGCAGCATGGTAAAATAAAAAAAAAAGCCTACAATATATTTATGGGAATTCGGAGTGCGGCATGGTGGGCAGACTGGTTAGCATGTCCGCCTCACAGTGCAGAAGTGGTGAGTTCGATTCCGATTCTGACCTTCCTCGTACCTCCTCCCACATTCCAAAGACATGCATGTAGGTGTGAGTGTGAGTGCAAATTGTTGTCCGTCTCTGCTGGGATAGGCTCCAGCATACCCGTGACCCTTGTGAGGAAAAGCAGTTCAGAAAATGGATGGATGGATAGATAGAAATCCATACTGTACTTGATTTCACCACTAATGGGCCATTCACCCTCCCAACTGCATCATGACTCACACAACACAGGACCAAATCGTGCATTTGCCTGCATGTGATTGCTCATGGAAAAAATGTCCTTGAAAGAATGTGAAAGCCACATTCGGCAACATATTCTGTAACCGCATTAACTGTTGCTTCAGTCCCGTCGAAGTGTTACTGCACGGTGATGCCATTAATTTTTTTCCTTTAGTTATTTCAAATCAGAAGGCCATTCTATTCCCCACGTGCACCAGATAAAAACCAAAGAAGAACATTCATTTCCTACTTCAAGCAGGAAGAAAATGTGACAGTGGCTGTTGCAGATAACAACACATACATCACACGCCATCGCCACTTAGCGCTAAACACACACATCGATGTGTGCTGGTTAACCTTTGGACGGGCATCTGTACATGTGCGTTTGTGGCCTGTCCCTTAGTGACGGATGAATCTGGGGAATGATGGAGTGTGCCTGTCTGAGCTACCCTTCCCGGCACGCCCGCACACACACACACACACACACACACACACACACACACACACACACACACACACACACACACACACACACACACACACACACACACACACACACACACACACACAGCTTTGCATTAGCACTTTAGCACTACTTGACCAAAGAATGGTGGCTCTTAACTTAAATTGCACCAAACACAGTCTGGGTCAGTGCCTACATTACCCTCTTCCATAACATTTACTGTAAACAGCGATGTATAACCATTAAGGATTGTGTCTGTGGATGTGTGTGTTGCTTAGCGAGAGAGAGAGAGCTTCAATGACAAATATATCCTCTACGATTATAACAAAGAACAAGACATGAGGAAGAACAAAATACATTGAATATAATTAATCATGGGAACAGGACATATGGGCTGGTTTTGGCTTTACCTTTGTGCCCCAAACCCATTCATACACACCCTTTTTCATGTTTCCTCCCCCTATTTCCTCTCAGACTAATGTGCATAAACAACACAAGACAAATCACCACAGTGCCTGAAAGAAAATGGAAGCTGCAGCTTTGCACTAATGTTGCCTGGCAACCAGAACCAAAATGACTTACTAGTAATCTCTGAGTATTTTTCATGAAAATGGTGTGTCCAGTGTAAACATGTGCTTTCATAGTTTGTACATAATTTTTGTGAGAACGTGTTCTGTCTATTGTACTAGCAGATGCGGGCATTCCGTCAAACTGATATAATGGTCAGTCAGATTGATGGGATGGTCCGTAAATCCAGCACTGACGGACAGTGTTGGGGAAATTACTTCCAAAATGTAATTAGTTACAGTTTCCAAAAAAGTAATTGAATTAGTATTTGAGTTACTCCCTCATAAATGTAACTAGTTACTAGGAAAAGTAAATACTGCATTACATTTTCAAAAATGTTCAATTATGTAAAAGAATTCAGATGTTTGAGCAGGTTCATAGAGTAGAGAACATCATAGATCAGTACTTCATTTAACTTAATATTCCTTGAACACCAATGTAAAATAAGCATCGAATAGATAATCAATTGTCACACAACTTCTAGGCAATTGTTCAAAACAGCCGGATGCGCACACTGCACACTTTTCTATCTTTCACAACAAATCTCCTCTAATGAGAGGAGAAAAAACTTACAGCATTGAGTGCCTGCCAATTCGCTATATGGTAATGTAAGCAAACTACATCCATAAAATAATGTGTATTCATTTGAGAAATTGTTCATTGTGACATTTTAAAGTGGGCAAACTAAAGTATGCAATGTATGGATGTAAGAAAATTGTGAAGAGGGCACATACATTTTCACGGCATTGTGCATTTTGAAACATAAATACAAATACAGCCCCTATCACAGTTTTGCTTTTAAAAAACCTGAATCTAAGAACAATTAATTAGCAGTATGCAAATAAGAAACTGCAGAATACAATTGTGATATTGGTGGGTGAGATATTGATGCATTGGGGACTCCATGGAAAGCATTCAAGGGTTGGGGTCAGGGGTCATCAAACAAATGGATTCTTGACACGCATGGAGTGTATGTGGGTTTGTGCAGAGATTGTCAACTCAATTTGTAGTATGAGGAAGGTAGCCAGTTTCACTCCTATGGCACTGCACAGTACTGTGATTTACCAGTAGGTGTCAACATTCACCTGCCCTCATTGAAGTTGTTAAGCCCCTCCCCCTCCCCTGGGCACTCACTGCCCTAACCCCCAAAACAAAGACATAGCCTGCAGTCTCCTTATCTGTCTGACCTCAGCAAGTCACTCGTTACCTTCCTTGAATTCTTCAACTAGGTCAAACCCGATGTACACGCCGGTTTGAGTTAGTTTTGGTTTTTGCTGTGTTTGACAACGGGCTGGGTCAGGAACACACAGGCACAGACACCAACCCCATGTTACTTTTTGTTCAAAAACAGTCCAAAATCTTAGTGGGCTCTCAATCAAGCCAAGTGTGTGTCACTGTTGTTGATCTACTCATTAAATTGCATTTGTATTCGTACACAGTGTATTGCACTAAACGTGGTCATGCTGTCAAACGTCTGTGCTTTTTAGTTATGAGTTTCTGAGATTTTTTTTTAATAACACTGAGCCTGTTATTGCTTTGCAATTTGATTCTCTGTTTTGCTGATGGAAGGGTAGCATGAGAAAGAGAGCAAGCGAGTGACAGAATACAGTCTTTTTATGCTCCTATCTCATATAGATATATCCCCACGATATAACATCACCTACATCGAAGGAATGGGGAAATGAGAGCATGTCAAAATGGAGTCTCTCGGCACAGTGTAATCTAACATGTCGAGACAGGGTGGGACATTTGGAGCAATCAAATGCGGGTGAAGAAAAGCTAGAGGATGAGTGGGAAGCAAGGGGGGAGACCAGAGAAGGCTGACATTTGTTTTCAGATTTACAGACCTTGCTTGCTCAACCTCAGAGTGGAGCGACAGAGGAGCAGAGGGAGCTAATTAACACAGAGCACACCAGTCAGACAGCGTGAGTGATTCTGATCCTGCAGCACTGTCACGCTTGCAACAGCGCCGACAACCCAACCCGAAACTCCCTCTGTTGATCCAAACGCGCTTCCTCGCAGATCATTTAAGGTCGTGGCTCGCCTGAATGCACATTTTTCACATAACCCTTAAAATACATCACACACTCACCCAGTAAACGACGGAGGTGCAGCTTCATTATCTCAGCTGTGTGAGTAGATATGATTTTTAATAAAGAAAGGGAATTATGCGGCCGCTCAGCATGCATCTGGTCATTTCTTTCTCTGCTTAAATTAGCACATGACAGTACAGTGAGATCTTTAAGGCTGAGTTTCACCAGGCAGTAAAATCTGGTTCAATCCAAGTCCATTCTGTCTTCCTAATCAAAAGGCGTGAAAGGATATCAAAACTACTTGGTATGGTTACCCATTGGTTTACTTTTAGGTATGATACTTGAATAAGGTGATCTTAACGCATGCAATCTCACGCACATATTTTCTCAATATCTGTAACACTTTTAAAAAGGTCACCATCACAGCATAACAGCGGGGAATTTTCAGAGTGGGGAATTCTATTCCTGTTGTATAAAATCCATTATAACTGCAGAAAAGGTGCTTAAAGGTAACCACAGAGAGGGCAGGGGTTCTGCAGAATTTCTCTGGCAAAAATGTCACAGCAAATGGCAGCTGTTAAATACGCCATTTGCTTGACCCTTTTCCCCTGAAGAAACTGCAAGCAACATGTTTAGCACATTGCATTTGGTGGTTCTGCAGCATTTTACCTCATCATTTCTTCAATCAGGTCATGCACACTTGCCATATCTCTGTGCACTACAAAAATTGTAAACTGAAAATGTCATTCGGGTCTCAACTCATTTGCATGAAATTCCCCTCTCCTGCTCATATCTGGGAAGTACTTTGTGTCCTTTCATCATTCTGTCTAAAAATACAGCAAAAAGGTCTAAACCCTCACTCCTAAAAGGGATTAAAATCCTCCTTTGGCATAAGGTTGAACTGGCCCCTCAAAAGGAAAAGCAGCAGTACTGGATTTGTATTTTAGCCATGATGACAGATAAGGTGAGGTCCACCCAGCAGCTGGCCAGTGGGCATTTTTGCACTCCGTCATCTTTTGGGCATTGCCATCACCTTGGATGACACCTGGGCCAGAAAGGAGTAATGTAGTTTTCTGTGTATGTGACTGTGGAGCATCCTCTCCTCAGGAACTGGCCTGCAGTGAGCCCATCTGTTTACGAGGCCAGGTGCACATGTGGGCATTTGTTCACTCCTCTCATTTGGATTGTTATTAATGTTAATTCGCATGGTGATGTCAAGCTTGTAATCTCTCTCCCACTCGTGCATGCTGAATACCTCAGCGGTGCTACATCCCCTCATGCCAGAAAGCATTTTATAAGAAGTAGGTGTGAAAATGTTTGAAGTGGAGGCTTCAATTTTTGACCTCCCCTAAAAACAGACATCCCTGGCTGAGTTTAGTTAAGACGAAGCTGCTCTATAGCTATAACTATAGCTGTAACAAAAACGTGTATTCTTTTCAAGATGAAGTGTATGACCCTGTCATCATCGTTTCCATCCGTCTATCCATCCATCCGTCTATCCATCCGTCCATCCATCCATCCATCCATCCATCCATCCATCCATCCATCCATCCATCCATCCATCCATCCATCCATCCATCCATCCATCCATCCATCCATCCATCCATCCATCCATCCATCCATCCATCTATCCATCCATCCATCCATCCATCCATCCATCCATCCATCCATCCATCCATCCATCCATCCATCCATCCATCCATCCATCCATCCATCCATCCATCCATCTTCTTAACCGCTTGTCTTCATGAGGGTATGCCAGCCATCTTCGGGCAGTAGGCGGGGGACACCCTGAACTGCCAGCCAATCGCAGGGCACATAGACGATCATACGCAACCACACTCACCTATGACACGGCAATTTGGTGTGGTCAATCGGCCTACCGTGCAGGGATGTGGAAGGAAACCCATGTACGCGGAGAAAACCCAGGCACGGGGAGGAGACTCCACACAGGGAGGCCAGAGCTGGAATTGAAATGAACACCTCTGCTCTGTGAGGCAGACGTGCTAACCAGTCCCCCACAATGCCTTACCCCGAGTTCCCATAAATATATTGTAGCCTTTTATTTTCCTCTGATCCACCATTCCCTTTTCTAGATTGCTCATCCTATTCAGGTTTGAAGCCTATTTCAGGTGACTTTTGGTGAGAGTCAGGCTATGTCCTGAACTGATTGCGATCACAGGGCATGCAGAGATAGACAATAATTCACACCCCCAAACACACTATTACTGAGTGCAAAGTGAACCACAGTTCCAGTTCAAAACCATTTGTAGTCAAAGTGTGCTTGCAAGTGTGATTCAAAATAGAAATCTGCCATGTGTCAATCCTGTGATTGCTGACAAGTGATCATTCAGTACACCACCTCGTTTGACCTTTTGCAAATGCAAATATAACCACTTCGCTTTTCTTTATTGTATCTTGGCTCCCTCCTCAAAATCAACCAAGCCAAGGCCAAAAGGAATGGAACTGACAACAACAGCCAAAAGGCTGAAAAGAAATATAATGCTTGGATAGCATGACCATTCAGATCTCCTTAGCGTTTCCTCATTCATGTGCATGTGCCATACATCTACTGCAGAAATACACACTCAGTCCAAGATCAGCACGCACTCACACTCTTTAGCCCATTACTGTTCCCATGGCTGCCGGCCTCACCCAGGTTGGCTGTCAGGAGAGCGACGGCAGGCTGAACCTGTCTAATCTGCTCACTATCATAGTCTGGCAGGACACCTATTCTTTACTTCCTCCCTAGTGCCTTAGTGTGACCGTCACAGAAGCCAGCACAGTAGAGCAAAGAGAATGCGGGTCCCTGGAATTCTGGCATCAGAGTGGAATTCAATTAACTCTGGAAGAATTCTGAACTCCAGATTGGATGCAGACATAAACCCGTGGGCAGAATAATCTAATGTATATTTATTGAGACAGAAACCCCTCACCCTGCCATGCCCCCAAACTAAGAACTGAGCCATGTCTGTGGAATTAGAGCAAGGGGAACATATACTTTTAGATGTTGTCATTCATATGCACTAGCCCCCTCCACATCGCCTCAGATTAGCCTTGGCAGCTGCCACAGCAATCTTTCACATGTCTTATATGTTGGGACATTCAATGAGCAGGATCAGTGAACGTACATGGTGCCAGTAGTGCGTGTCAAAGGTTCAGACGCTTTCAAAAGCAGAAAGAGAAATTGTACTTATTGGCCGGCAGATGGAGAACAAAAATAGAATCACCGACACACAGGTACTAATGTATCCAGCACAGCTTGGTGAGCGGGAAGTCTGCAACTCCAGATGGTCGGTTCAACTTTGGTACCAGAGTGGTTTGAGCCTCTGAGAATTGCTTGGGGGTCTGCTACGACTGCAGGTTTGATGGGTTATTTTTCTGTGACCAAATTGTCATTTTCTTCTGCTTTCATCCACATAAATCCATCATTTTATTGCTGAGTGCCTCCACATTCCCTGCACTTTCCCAAACTGGAAGGAACTTACTTTGACAACCCTAACAATGTGTGCTGAGCATCATTAGAACAGTTGCCATGGAACACAATAGCACTCCAGCTATTATATCTGTGGGAGCCATGTGGGCATGCTGAAGCAAAAACCGCATGTGGAGTAGACAAAACCAGATGGAAAACACTGTATAGTCATTTAAGGGGGCAGAACATGTGACATTTTTGCTGTGCTGGTGCAATTGCCCCAGATCCATTCTTGGTTTATTTGTATCTGCTCATTAACCACATTATCATCTGAATTGTCTTTGGGGCTTCCCTCGCAGAGTCCACGTCAACTGCACTGCTGGCTGGCTAGTTTGGGAGCCATCACCCTGTCAGAGTTGTTCTTTGCTACTGGCGGCATGCAGGCGAACAGCATCCAGATCGCACATTATCAAGTGTACTTGCAGCTTTTGAAACTGCCAAATCTCTGAATCATTACATTTGAGTCACAGCTGAGTAAATGTGTGACTATGAAAGCATCTACGTAATTTTATTCACACAATTACATTGAACTATCTTCAATTCAGGTTTGCTCCGAATAGCCTATATAGCAGCTAAAATGTTTTCTGTAACATACATACTTGTCTTAGTTATGTTTGTACACTGCAGCCTGGCCTTCAGCACATTTCAATGTGGAGTGACTTCAATTATGTCCTTGGTGTCAAAGGTAGAGTACACGTACAAAAATGTTTCAGGCTCTTTCAATTAGACTTTCTTTTTTTCTTTTTGAAATACGTATATTTATTTCAGCAAAAGATAACATCTCTCTGAGCTGCCATCAGTGAAGTCGTCTATTGACATGGCCTACATTCCAAGCTGTCTTATGCCAGCAGTCTATTTAAAGTTAGCAGCAATGACTCATTACCCAGAGGAGACTGAACTTGCTGTGCTATTGTCCTCTCTCATCCTAATAGTACAATCTTATGTTATGTAGCTGCGCTTGTGTTATCTTTTTTTATTAGCCCATCTCCCAGCGTGACTGGATCCTGGTCCAACAACTATGCCCACATTAAAGGTTTTTTTGTACTTCTGGGTTTATTTCAGGTGAAAGACAATGAGCTTGTTATATTTTTGCACAAATAGAAGAACACAAGCTTAAATATTTATGATTCTTTTAAATGAAAGTTGGCATCCAAAAGAGCAGTGCAATTTTTGATCGTGTGAAGAGTGGTGTTGCATGCATTGGCCTGTGATTCACTGTGCCTTGTTGTCTCACGAAAAGACAGCGCGAGATAAACTGTGAAATATTTACAGACAACTCCGCAAGACCGCTCTGCTTAACACCCCAGGGTTTTGTCGGCTTTCGAGGTTCTACATGTTGTTGGGGTTTAGTGCATGTTGGACAGCGACAGAGGAGTCAGGGGAAAGGTGGCGATGGATTGTACGTGTACTGTAAGTCCTCACGTGTGTACCTCTCATCCTTTGTTAGCACCATTTGCGCATTGTTCCACGTACGCATGTATGTGGCAAAGCAGGAATGTGTGTGTGTACGTGTACACATCTATACATGTGTGAGACTTGTTCCCAGCCATCCGAGCGGACAGGTGTCAGGTCGTATCAACGCACTGCTCTGGTGACCAGGTGAAAACCTGGAGGAGAAAAGGTGAATCAGCCGGGCAGCAAAACTGCTCGGTTCATTCGACCATTACCTCAAACACACATGATTGACACGTGCATGTGCATGCGCGCACACTTGATTGCATAACTACTAAGTCATACACACACACACGCACGCACACACTCACAATTCCCTCCTGCCTTCTTTTTTTATGATTATTATTTTTGTTCCCTCTTTTGTTCCCCTTCATTTGTTCTCTACCTTGCTTTATCTTGAGGTGCCACAGCAACAGTAGAGTGTAGGAGCACCTCGAATCACAGCAGTGTTAACTACAACTTAGTGCGACATGTGGTGAGAGGAGATCCGTGTAGTGGAAAACCTTGGTCGACTGGCCTCATCTTCCCTTGCTCATTGCTCTTCCTGTGCATGCATGTGAGCAGTGTTTGCATAGCGTGCCATTCTAATGGGTGAGAAATGTTACCAGTTCACTGGATTGTGAATGTCAGAGGTGTGGGTAAATTAACGTATGCATTGATGGATAGATAAGCACAATTACAAACAAACATGAAAAAAACCCAGGCAGCCTATTGACTATATGCCTCTTGCTAATTACATTTAGGAATTTTACACTTCGGCTTCCTCCGTCATTGTTTCGAGGCAACGGTAGGTAATTGATTTCTTCATTTCTTCATAGTTGGTCTGTTGCTGATTCTCTTGGATGCCCGACTACCCCTATTGAGTGCAATGTGAGTCTGACGCAAGAGAAGGGATATATACTCAAATTCGTACTGTCGCTCATGGGTTTCTGAATTCATACAACAAAGAAAGTTGTAACAGCAGCTAAAAAATGACTGGAGGACTCGGGAGAGAACTTATCAATGTTCTTATAGCTATGCAGGCAAGCTTCATGTTCATCTGTCCCGCCGACCAATCATCCATCGGTCTGTTCATCAGTGCGTCCGTCCATCCGTCCATCCATCCATCCATCCATCCATCCATCCATCCATCCATCCATCCATCCATCCATCCATCCATCCATCCATCCATCCATCCATCCATCCATCCATCCATCCATCCATCCATCCATCCATCCATCCAATCTGGGTTGGAATCTTGGGTCAGATATTTCTGTGGGAATCTTAAAAATTCTCCACGTGATTGATTGTGTGTGATTTTTCAAGTGCTCTGGCTTGCCCTGCCATTACTAAAACCTGCTTATTGAAAACCAAATAAGGACATTATTTTCATTTGTCAGGGTTTTTCTCTTTAGCGCACACCTTCAGAGAAGAACTCTCTTGTGTCATCCCATCTGTAAATATATCCCTATACTGCTGATCTGCGATAATTATTTTCTTCATTTCTTTCAGAGGCAATGTGAAATAATGCTGCTGCTATGAGGCACTCCACCCTGGCTCTTCATTGGTGCGTCAGAGGATGTAAGTGGAAATGATTCCCCTCTTGTTTGATGTGAAGAAGGGTATTTACGGTGCAGCATAGGCACACTGGGTCACGCTGTGTAAAGAACTTGTGGTTCTGTTGACTGCTGAATTTGTTCATGAAGGGCTGGGGATCCAACCACTTTTACTGGTTGCATAGATGGTCTAAATTCAGACAACAAATACGGATTTTTGCCTCAGATGGCACGAGTGGTAATTAGAGCGCACTTGAACAAATAACCCTCACAAAACTTGCAGTCCCTTGACATTTGTGTTAAGTGGAAACCTCGCGAGCACGCAATCGACAGAAAACTCTTGTCAGCTCTCTTTTATCTTCAGCCAGCGAATGAAAAAACAATTTGACATTCTCGTCTTCAGGTTATTCTTTTGTTCTTCCATCTTCTGTCT
The DNA here is from genome assembly GCF_059516105.1 of Syngnathus floridae. Classification (NCBI taxonomy): domain Eukaryota; kingdom Metazoa; phylum Chordata; class Actinopteri; order Syngnathiformes; family Syngnathidae; genus Syngnathus; species Syngnathus floridae. The sequence goes on along the minus strand of NC_142414.1, from coordinate 10,318,213 downwards.
CCTCTCCTTAGCCCCTCTGCCACATCATTTAGTACATTGTATGTTGAACCTCCTATGGACAAATGTACTGGGACACAAAACCAATTCACACGTTACAAGCTCACGGGAAGAGAAACTAGAAGACAAGAGTCAGACTATGAATGCATTCCCTTGTGCCAGACTTTGGTTTTCAGTAAACAGTCAATAGAGCAGCCAGGCGGACAAGAGAATCAGTGACAGACCATCCACAAAGAAATGGGGAAATCAATTACTTGCTCTTGCCTAAAACAATGCACAAGCAAGAAGAAGTGTAAAAATGTGAATGTAATTAATAGGAAGCATTAATCACCACCCTTTAAAGCACTCAGTCAGTGATAGGTCAACAGAAACAGATCCACAGATCGAGAGATAGTTTGACGTATTTAAACTTAGGCCAAGCCCCATTACCTTCAATGTTACATTGTTAGAAGCAAGGGTTCCGAAAGGGTTTCTTGCTAAGAGCAGAAGGTCTACCTCAAACCATTTGATTCTGAAAACCCCTTTTCTGAAATTTTTTTTTCAATCGTTGAGTGCTCCAAATTGCCCGTCGGTGTGAGTGCGAATGGTTGTTTGTCTCTGTGTGCCCTGCAATTGGCTGGCAACCAGTTCAGGGTGTCCCCTGCCTACTGCCCGATGACTGCTGGGATAGGCTCCAGCACGCCCGCGACCCCCGTAGGGAAAAGCAGTACAGAAAATGGATGGATGGATTATGTAGACCCGATGAACCAATCAGAGGACATTACATTTTACGTAGACCGGGGCGGTAAACCAGTCAGAGAACTGTATGTAATGTATGTAGAGTATGTACCTCTGTCCCAGATGGTAAATGAATACTATTGGTTTGTGCAAAGGAAACAGCATTTGGACCCTCTAAAATGATATAGAAGAAGAGACGTGCTTACAAGGCACCATTCAAGCTTTCCGAAAAGTCGGGATCATTGCCAATGAACAACATGACACCAAAGTACAACCAAACTCACTGTTTTGCTACCGTGATGTTTGTTTTTTGTTTACCGTAAGTCATGGCATGCATGCGCCCTATAATGCGATGCATGCTGTGTGGATTAAGTCCAGAATAGCCTCTGCAATTGAGTCTGCATCTTCTAACCCGAAGCACCTTATGGTGCTTTTATTTAAGAATATGAAAGTTTGTGAATTTCCTCATGACTTTTTTTTGTCTAACATTGCATTGCAAATACACACACTCGAATCATTCTCACTCATACTGGAGAGCTCATTAAACTAGCAAAATAGGCTACTCCCAATTTGTTCATACTAAATGAAGCAAATCTCACTTTCCACTTCACAACATGCAGAGTTACAGTAATAGCTGGTGGGAGGTGTATGCGTAGGAACAAAGTGTTACACATAAACTCCTGTTCAGGATTTTACTATAATATAACAGTCTATTATTATGTTGTCATACAGATTTTAAGATCATACACTTTAATAATCCACAAAATCAGAAAATACGTTTCACAAACTGAGGAAACAGAGGGTGGCACGGTGAAGCGCTGTTTAGAAGGCCAATGCCAATAACATGCATGGTAGGCCAATTGAGCTCTCCAAATTGCCTTTAGGTGTGAATGTGAATGGTTGTTTGTCTCTGTGTACCTTGCGATTGGCTGACAACCGTTCAGGGCGTCCCCCGCCTACTACCTGATGACTGCTGGGATAGGCTCAAGCGGTCTCGTGACACCCGTGGAGACAAGCAGGATGGAAAATGGAAGGATGGATCTTAAAACAGTTTACCTGCTATGAAAAACAAAATCACCCCCTCCTTTTTTTTTTGCAATATGAGGTAGTTCAAAATAACATTAATATTTTACTCTACATTCTTTGACACATATTTATACATCACAGTAGAGAAAATAATTGTTATATCTTGTTTGGAGTTCACAGAAAATGTATTTAGTTAAATAACTGAAATAAGGTTTATTTTTCATTATTGGCTTACCATTGCGAATTTCTCTCTCTCTCTCTCTCTCTCTCTCTCTCTCTCTCTCTCTCTCTCTCTCTCTCTCTCGCTCTCTCTCTCTCTCTTTTTACCTACCTACCTACCTACCTACCTACCTACCTACCTACCTACCTACCTACCTACCTACCTACCTACCTACCTACCTACCTACCTACCTAAGATAAACAATCAGCCTTCACTACAAAATAATATTTCCCACAATGGTAAATGTAATGTAAAGCAAAAAAGTTGCTTATATCCTGCATTTGGTGCAGATCAGCAGTGATTTGTAGCAAAGCGTACCAAGTCTGTTTGGAAGCACAGCGAGACCACTTCAAAAAGTGGTCCATGGTTCAGTTGTTTGTATGCTCACTAAGGTTCCTTTGTGCATAGTCACACCTGCATAAAAAGGCTTCAAGACATTTTTGTGAACATGTTTTTTTTTTGCTGTTTATTTTATTTTCTAGTTGATATTTGTACCTGAAAGCATAAATATCAGCACTACCTTCTAGTCCCATAGGCTTGAGAAACAAATTTCTTATCCTAGCATACTGAAGCAATTAAATGATTCCTCAGTGAATGCAAGAAAATAAATGCACAGCTGTCTTTGTCTCAAACTCACAATGAATTGTTTGTCAGCGCGTGTAAAACATTGGAGCCACCATGTTTGCAAAGTGATTAGCTTTGTCAGCGCATACAGTATTCGTGTCCTACTTAATTTGGAGAAATAAGCATATTTAAGCTTGCAAATAGGGTTGCAAATTTAGATGCTAATCTTATTATCCAACAATGTGTCGGGCTGTATTGATACTACCTCGACCAAACTACTGAGCATCTATGTTCATGGTAAAATTATGCAACATTTATGAACGACCATTAAATGTTAAAATGTGTGAAATGCTATGAAAAAAAAAAACTGTAGGCATTTAAACTCCCACAAGTGTTTACATGACTTTGCATATAGTTTTAGACATTTAAATGAGAGCATTAAATATTTACATTACATGTCCAGTTGTTTTAGTAGTTGCTCGTGGCTAGAGTTAACAACTGCAGAGTGTAAAGCAAAGCAAAAAGCAAAGCAATTGAGCAAAATGTTGAGCAAAAGAAAATTTTGGAGAAAAAAATGAACAGACTAATTGGCAGGTACTTTACTCCAACACCAAATATGCAAAGAAAGAGATGAGAAAGCCAGTATCAATAAAGTATGTCTGTCTTATAAATGTTTCACATGCATGTTTTTTGGACTGCGGGAGGAAGCTGGAGCATCCGGGAAGCAAACACAAAACAACTTAACTGCTGTGCTAACCACTTGTTCACCTTGCCTCACTTCATAACACAAGTTTTAAAACTTATCCGCATGACCCTGGAGAAAGTCAATAAAGTCATCATACCATCCAAATTGAGTAACCGTAAGAGTGTAATGTTGTGTAATTTCTACATATGGGGGAAAGTCAGAAACACCTTAATTGTATGTACATTAAAACTGCATTTAGGGTTAAATGGTGGCAGATGTGTTAACTCACATTCATTCATTTATAAATCTTCCATTTAACATTATTTTGGTGCAAACGTTTTTTAAATGATTTATCTCGATCCCATTTTTTAATATCACCAAGATATTTGATCTGGCGTTTATAAACTTTGTATATCCACTCTAATCAAAGTTACAAGAAAACACATTCCAATCCTTTTACTATAATAAATTAAGGCTCCTTTGATTGATTGCTTTATCGAACATACATATAAATATTAAACAGCAAATAAATGCAACCACAATTTCTTGCGTATTTATTTCTGCTTTCCCTCTTGAAACAATTAGCTTTTTAATTTTTTCATATACCAAAATGGGCCTAGGTCAGACAATTAGTAGGAAAAAAATTCTGAAATGATGTCGAGGCATTTTTTAATCACAAAACACTGGCATTTGAACATGGGCGTGTAGACTTTTATATGCACTATACATGCCATTTTAATTAAGTTTAAAATTTAATTAAAAACCATCTGGATTAGATTGTGTGCTTGTTCTGAGGGTCTACTGTACTGTCACTTCTATTATTGGTAGGCATTGTTAAAGAGAAGTCATGTCCTCATTATGCTTTGTCTGTCATTTCTTTGTGTACAAACCAGGTTGGAACCAATGGTACAACATATTGTATATACTATATGGTTGTGGTAGCTTTTATCCTCTCATGCACTCACTCTATCTTCCCTCCTTTGACATTGTATCCAGGGTTCCCAATGTGAATGTGGCCTTTTTCAAATTTTCATTTGTGGTGCAAAAGTTGCACAAAGTTGTATAATTTACAATCTCAGTTAGATAAGGTGTAAGTCCCTCCCAACGCTTAATGGATTCCAAGTCTGGGGGAAGTGTTTTTGAAGCCCCTGCAGCCTCGCAGATTTACAGAGAGCAGAAGAATAACAAGCTTGGGTGAATGCTTGGCTGAGTTGGCAGGAGCCAGAGACGGGGGAATCATCTAAGAGGAAGAGAGCCCTGGGGTATTGCGGAGAGTGAGGCAAGCGAATATGTTTCCTCTAAAAAACCAATTAGCAAATGACTCCTTGCACTCGGCTTTAGGAAGCTGAGAAAAGGAGAACGGGAAGAAATAAAGGGAATGAGAAAACGGTAACAGCACTGCAGTTTGTCTGTAGGTGGGCGTTGACAGACAGATGCTAAGAGTGTATATGCGTGATTTATCATCACCCCTCCAAAGGTTTTCTGGATGCTCTGTAGATTGTTTCCTTAGAAATTGCATGCAAATGCAAAATCCCCAATCTAAAATAAATTTTGTATTTCTGTTTTATACATCACAACATGAAGAGGCTACCATGCCGATGCACTGAGTTGCTTGCATTTAGGCCAATGTGGTTGACACCCATTCAATGTTTTGAGGCAATGCCATGCAGCAGAATATGCATCATTGCTTTTCTGACCATGAGGTCACCTGTCGATAATTAATTGGACGTGTGGTTCTTTGACTGAATTGGAATGGGTTGGCACTGCTTGTAAGTTGATTTCCTTGCTAAAGTATTTTACCAATTGAGTCAAATTGTTCTTTGTTTCTTTCTAAAATCACATGCCTGATGCCAAAAAAAATTTAAGTTGCAGCTCTGCACCCCAAGGAAGTTGGAAAATATGTTATGTAATGGTTCAGGTGAGGAATACATATATATGTATGCATGTGTTGTAACAGATGCCCTGCTGTCTCTTCATGCCTTGTGATAATTTACGCAACAGGTCCATCACCCAAGCTGTCCGATTCTTCTGTATCTGTGTGATAAGTCCCAAAGCAGAGCTGTCCATGCTTTATAGATTGCTACGCCAACTGTTGCGGCAACAAGGGAGCTAGTTAGCGAACATTCACTCCCTCCCGTTGCTGGGGAAGCTGTCACGACCGCGAGGCTGTCGTGCGGAAACAACTTTACACTCATCCACTTGTTCATTGCAGGGATACAAACACCTCTGTAGTTCACACAAATATAATGTAACTTCAGAACCAAGTACCATCCATCCGTCAGTCCGTCCGTCCATCCATCCATGTTCCGAATGATCACATCCATATCCATGTTAAATGAAATGAAGAATGAAAGAATATCCCATCCCAAAACGCTAACGGAACATTCTTAATATTAATACTTTACCAGAAAAAGCTAACATTGAATCATAGTTGCAGTAGCTGTTTAGCATTGTTTGATTTAAATTCCTTGATTAGTACCACATCGGAAAATTCCTGTATACAGCCTCTACGAGGCTACTGCTCGTTCAGTGCCAGAAGTAAACATAAATTATAATGCTAAACAAACCCAACATATTGTGCACTTTCAACCTGTGTAACACAGGTGTTTGATTTCCTAAAGTAGCATGCACACTGATCACAGAGCCTGCCTGTCTGACTGCCCAGTTATGCTCACTGTGGATGAAGCTCTCTTGAGTGAGACAGTTAAAAAGCTCAGTAGAGAAGTGGTTGAAAAAATGTAGTTCAAAGCTGCTTGGGGATAGTAGCTATCAAAGACAAAGTGGTCATTTCACATTTTCATGTGTGTTAAACACACACCTCGTGGCTGATTGAGTTTTAAACAATGTGATTCTTAGTTCCGGCTGCTTTAAAGGTTTCCTACATTGAAACTACCCTTGCAAATTACATGAATATTAATTAATTCAATGCAGAAGATTGGATGGGTTTTTTTTACAAAAGGACATCTTTTGGGCGGAGCATCAAACTGCTGTATATTCTAGGGCCATCGCTTCACTTAGCAGCTGTGCCTCTTCATATCCCATTGATCTTGGATTGCCTTTTGAAAGGACAAAGAACAATAATGATTTATCCTGACATTCAATAGTTTGTTTGGATAGTGGGTCATTGGAGACAAATGAAGACAGGAGGGTAAAGCAGACAGAGAGGTAAAGAGATAAGACTCTGAGCCAAGGAATGGCACTTATCTGCTGTCTTTGGTCTTCAGCTGTGTGAGTCATTTTGAAGCAGTGCAAAGGAGACCCACGTGGATTTGTTAGGGGAGCAAGATAACAACAAATAGCCCACGCCCCCCCCCCCATACAGATGTGCATGCATTTGCTCATTTCTGTACATGAGTCGAGCTGCTGCCATGCCATAAAAGTGTGGAGGATTATTTCTAATTGAGTGAGCTTTGATCTCATGTTGGAAAGTATGATTAGCATTCTCTGATACTGCCTAAACCAAGATACAATATGTGGAAGAAATCTAAAGAAAGTTAATGTGTTCATTTTAATCCCAACACCCTTTGAAATTTAAACACAAGTACTTCAGAGCAAGCTCCAGGGAGAATCATTTGAGTCAATGGTCTGTGCATAAATATATGCACTGATTACAAGAGCCTAAATAATTCCCAGTATTCAGTTTACGAATAATTCACAAACTCTTTGAGGTGTCACTTCAATTATTACATGATGGCTCTTTAAATTTTTTTTATTTTTTTTTTAAATTAACTCGTATGATCAATATATGTGATTGCGATGGCATTCTAAGGCCGCAAGATCTCATAATACGAGATCTCATCCCATCCTTAGTTTCTCCTCAAGTACCATCTATTTCATTTCACAACACCTCAAAGTGAAATTTATGTCAAAGTGTTTGAGAATAAGTGATTATTAGAAAATATGCTATATATATATCGTTATAACTTTATATTTATCTATTATATGTTTAACTAATGTGTTTAGCCAGTTCTTAGCAGGCGTGAACCCCAAACTGTCTCAAAATAACCTCAAATTCCTCATCTTTAATCACATTTCACAATTATTGATATGAATGCTCATAGCCACCAATAAAAGTTGAGAATAATTAATTGCCTATGTGGCAGAGTTACAACTATCACCACCAATTTTCACTTTATACTGATTGAAGTCGAACAAGATTGAGATCAAATAACAGTGTTAAACATGCATACGAAAAGACGATTGTGATTTGTCATTTCCTCGTCGACCACTGCGTGTAGTGCATACTGTAGCTGGAGTGACTTGTAAAAATTTAATGGATAAAATGTTGATGTGAGGCCACAAGGAGCAATAATAAAACAACCAAACTTTGGCTGATAATGCCTGAGGAGATAAATTTGAATGGGTTTTTGGTTGGGGCTGAGTCACCATTTTTTTGTATGATTTCATCTCTTGAGAGAATAAACTTCCTTAGCTTTTAAATGCTTAAAATCCCAGACAATGTCCTTACCTGTTATTGGAAATTACTTCTCAGTGGTCTTTAGACATTTCCTGGAAATCTGGGGCCATTACCTTTTTCCAAAAGTACCGACTGCTATAAACCTTGAAACCTTGACGTGCTTTCCTGAACACTGTTGATTTCCTTTTTCATTTTTGGACATTAGACAACCACCCACCCACCCGATCCATTTGTGAACGACGGACAAATTGATAAGTTTAGAGCCTTCAAACAGATGAACAGAGGTGTGAATAACCTGGTGGGCAGGCTTAAAATAAAATAAAAAAATTAAACAAAAATAAAATAATTTGTCATCTGCCTTTGAGTCCAAAAGGAAAGTCTGATTAAATATATAGTATATAGATTTTTTTACCATTTTTTTATCTCCTGTGTGACTCAAGTGTGATCTTTAATGATTTTGATCTCCAATTTGAAGTTCGGTAGCCTATGCTGGAACCATCCTCTCATTCCTTAAAATAACTAAGAGGCGCTGGCAGGACAAGAGTGATTAAGGCCCCACTTGAACGCTTAGCCCATTTGAACTCTTGCCCCCGCTATTCTTTTTCACTGAAGTATCATCTGAGTGCAGCCAACATTTCCCTTATCTCCTTTACACCTGCTCACACTTTTGCTTCCTCCACTATCACCGTCTCTCTTGTTAAATTTCCTTTGCAGTCTCAGATTATATGTCTCGACCAATTCTTTACCCAGCAAGCAGACAGCGCAGTTTGGCGTTGGACAGTTTTCTAACTATCATTGAGGAAAAATTGCTTTATTATTGATATTCCCTACAATAATTATTCTACAGACTAATGTAAATTGACTTTAGTGAAGTTTCCCAGGCAGCTGAAATGAGCTCACCAGTGCAATATTGGTTCTGTCTTCTAATAAGATGGCGATTGACATCCAAACTTTTTTGAAGATGAGCAAGGCCGAGATTTAGCTGAGGAGGATGCACAATTGCTGGGATGGCCAAACAAACAAAATTGACAATGAGGCGTTCAAGTCAGAAGGATCGGTGTTGTCACTGAATTGTCTGATGGTGTGGATCCAAGTCAGTCTTGGCTCAATTTAGGAGGTTAAAGGTGGAGGCAGAATTTTTAGTTCTGATCAGACAAGGCGGAGAAAGGTCGTCTCACCAGAATCAGACATTTGGAGGCAAAACTATGGTCGGAAAAAAAGGGCAATCCAATGAGAAAAAAGCTGAAAGGAAGCAGTGGATTCAAATGGCTTTGCATCTTGTGAGGGGGTGTTGCTGCAGCTTCTGACTGATTGTTGGTTACTTTCACATGCTCAGATTTGTTGCTAGGAATCATGAGTCTAGTTTGTTCTGTGACATTTAGCTCATGCATTTGAATTTATAAAAATGCAGCATCTGTAATTGGTTGTTGACCAGTTCAGAATAAAGGCCTTGATAGACCAGTATGGTTGGTTACTTTCACATGTTTACATTTTTTTATACGAATCAAGAGTCTAGGAATAGTTTGGTGTGTGACAATTAGCTCATGCATTTGAATTTGTAAAGATGCAGCATCTGTAATTGGCCGTTGACCAGTTCAGAATAAAGGCCCTGATAGACCTTTCCGAGGTCAGGAAACCTTCTAGGTGCCGAATTATGCCATCTGAATAATTTCACCGTCGTAGCATCAGCATTTGGGGAGGTGTTTTCGGTAGTTTCAACACATTGAATGAGCGTCGTAACATCGTGACATTTGATCACTGTGATTGGCTGTTAGCTAGCAAATGGGCGCATGGGGCAAGAACAGTATATGCAGCCAATTGCATTTGTAGAATGTGAGTTAAATGGTAAAATTCACCAATTTTTAACCAACTCGAGCTGTACACACAGCCAATTGGGTTCACTAACTTGATATTTAACATGTTTTCGTTCAAGATGGTGTAGACAGCATATAAAATAGAAAAGCCGTATTCTTACTCCAATCTGAGCGACAAGGCCTCAAATTATGTGAGTATTGATTGAAAAAAAAAAATCTCAATTAGCCATGTAGGTTTACTGGAAAGGAAATAGACTTTGGTATGCAATGTTATTTTTGTGTGTCCATATTGTTCTGTTTTGCTGCTGTAAGATTTTGAAAGTGACCCAAAGACTCTGTAAGACCACGCAACATCTGAACAGCCATCAAGTGATGAATGCATGTCCATGATGAAATGTTTGGTGAACTAGTCAGTTGTCAAAGTGTCAAAATGAAGGGAACACTCATGCACAGAGAAATGCTACACTATCCAGACCAGGCGATGGGGTCTTGTCAAATATATAATGACTACCTTCTGGGTGAACAGCTATGGAACTGAGTGCCAGAATTCAGTGTTTGCATGTGTGGGTATTGAAAATTAAGTCCCCACTTCCAAGAAAATTGTTCACATCTTTATGACCATAGCACATTTCTTTTGACCACAAATGTTATTACTATGACTTTTGATTATACCCGAATGTATTTAGAATTGAGATTGGTTCTGTTAACAGTCACTTGTGTCAACTTTGAACTTGACAAATGAAATGTATTTGTACCGTTAATCCAGAAAGAAGGAAACCATATTTTTTCTCGCCAGTACTATACAAAATAAGTCAATTTCACTTTTGATGTATAAAATGCAGTGCTGAGTGGTGTTTAGATGGGACAAAATACACTTTGGAGAACGAGTGTATCTGGAAGTGCAACAGACACAGTGCTCGTTCGTGAGCTACACACACATCTACAATGCAGGAATTATTGAAGTATGTCCTCCTACATTGCACGCATGATAACAGAGTGCTGCTTTGGTCTGTGTCGTAGCATCTTAAATTATGAGGGCAGACTGTGCTCATAATGATGAACATAATGGTGAAGGTTTGAGATGCGGCCCGGATCCTCCCTCAGACAGTTAAACTCATCTCCCAACTCTTGCTTGTTAAAAATACTCGGCATGGCATTTTTTTTGTAAATCTGCATGACATGTTCCATTTGTAACTGTTCTCAAAACCTGTGTAAGTATGCTTTTTATAAAAAAAAAAAAAAGTGCAATAACATGTCAGGGTGCCTGCCCCTTGTTTGCAGTTTCTGGTTGACCTTTTGCACATTTTTGCTCTGCATTATGGCATACTGTTAACCAATTATGAAAATTATGAAAATATGCTGCAGCAAGAATAACACATGATGTCTTAGCCGTGGTAAAGGCGTGCTGCATGATTTTGAGATCATTTTGGGCTTATACAAAGAGCCAAGGTTGTCCCCAATTCCCCCCATCATAAGAATTTATTAATAATCTTCAACATGACAAATTCTTGTTCAAAATCCAAATTGAAAATGTCATGTACAGTAATGATATAAAGTATAAGCATATGCTATGAATTTTTCATAACTCTAAAAAAATCCCGGGCCTGCTCTGGCCTCTGTTGTAAAAATTGCATGCACAAAATATTGATGAAAGCCTCCATTCTATGATGCAAATAAATCATCAAGTGTCTGAAACTGATAAGAATCTATATGTCATGTCTGAAAATGCTTTATGTGACCCTGACAGATGCACAATGGGCAGATTTAAGATAATTCCCTGAGTGAACTGTAATGAATATCACATTAGGTTCAAATTGGCTTCCATCAGCTACTGGAGTGTCTTACCAAGACCATGTAATGTTTTAACAGAAAAATCCCTCAACCCTTTTCAACTAAACATTGAGCCAGCCACTTTCTGGTGCAATATTCCACTGAGTGCATTCGTGACCTTCAGTTTTAAACAATTTGTCTTTTATACCGGCTCGGAATTAACAGCTACTTTTATTCTCACTTCACTTAGATTTGTTTGGGTAGATTTGTTTTTTGCCTCTCGTGGTATTTGCATTATTCAAAAGTACTTCAAATATAACCAACATCCTTGGGAGACTGTCTAACTGCCAAGATCATTTGTATCTATTCATCTATTTTTAGATAAGCATTTGCTAAGGAACACAATGAAAACAGAATAAGGAAGGAAGATTGCAAACTAGCAACGTTTATTTTAAAAAGCAAGGTGAAAGCAACCCTATAACGTAGGATCAATAACAATTTCATTTTTGCGATCATGTAGCGTTAAGTCAGTGACACATTTAGTTGGTCTTCAAAGGATGAGGACCATAGGGAAGAGGGCAATGCTGGAAAAGGACTACACCAGCAAGTTCTAATGATGCATCACACATCATATGTCATTCTGTTATTGCACAACTGAAAGGATCCAGGCACACAAATGCCTATTTCAGCAATATTTTCTTGCTTTCTTTTAAATCTGTATACTTATACAGTTATAGTTAATGTGACGTGTGTGTGAATGTGTTTCTGTGACTTACAGTAGCTATCTTTGAATGACTAGCCTATACTTTAATCTGAGATACAGAAAATAATCAACATTATTGTTTTTTCTTTTTAGTAGATATTGATATAATTCCCCCCAAAAAACACAAAGTTAAAATGCAAATATTAATCAAAATACTCCAGTAAAAGTACAGATTTGACCGAAAAAGTATTGAATGTTCTTGAGAACAAAGTAAAAAAGAAATAGAATTTTTATTGTTGTCACGTCTCGTCTCTGCTCCTCGTCATTTCCTCGTGTTAGTGTTGTCATAGTTGTGCACTCGCCCCTCCCCGCCCGTGTCCTACCAGTAATCACTGTAATCGTCTTGTAATTAAGTCCTGTCTGCGCGTCACTCCGTCGGATCGTTTTGTTGCTACCCTCGTCAGTCAGCTCTGTGAGCTCATTCTGTTAGTCTGTCCCCTCTGTTATTCTGTTAAGCCTCTGTTAGTCTGTTAGCCTGTCCTGTTAAGCCTCTGTTAGTTTGTCTCTGTTCGCCCATCCTGTTGGTTCCTGTTTGTTCCAGCGGGTTTGTCCTACCATGCTCTCCTGCTTGTTTGTTCCCCTCATCCTCCCCTCCACCACCCTTTCCCTCAATAAGCTGCATTTGGTCACCCTGCTCCATTCCGCACGTGACAAATCTCAGTTATATAGAGGATCCATTTCTTTGCACCTGCCTGTCTGGTGGTGTTAGCGGTGTTCTTTCCATTCCCAGTGCATTAAGCTATACTGCTTTGTATGTAATGTTGAAATTTGGAATAAAAAATGTCACAATCATTCATTTGAAATGCTGTTTAACACTTACAGGTTCACAGGGGCCTATCTCAGTTGATATAGGGCAGACTAGACCTCAAACTGGTCGCCAGCCAGTCACAGGGCACACATAGCAAGAAACAGTTTCAGGTTTCCTCTAACGCTGGCCTTCTGGTACCTTGAGGCGCATGGACTGAATGAGATACACTATCACACCCTTGTTAACAAAAATATAAAATCACAGACCACAAGAAGCTGGCGCTAAAATTGATGATGTGTGCATGTAATGTGGGAGCTTCATATTCATCTCATTCATTATTTACTTCGATCTCTTTTACATCTCTCTTGCTGATTAAATGTTTACGGTGTATAAAATAAATATTATGCGATGTAATAAGATAGACTGTTGCAGTGTTTACCGCTACGCATGTATACTTTGAAGATCACAAACAATGTATTATATCCATCCATCCATTCTCTATACTGCATACATTAAAGATGTAAATATAACCAATTAGTTTATCTTTCACTGCTCAACATTTTGGACAGATATAAAAAATATTTTAAAAATCCCGTTCTGTTTTCACTCATTGACAGTAAATAGAAGGGGCAGGTGTCAAAACGGGAAGCATAACAAAAGTGTTGAAAGTTGATGATTTCTTTTCTGTTACTTGGCTCTTCTCGTGTTTTTACTTTGTTTCTCCTGGCCGGCACACCAATTTGGAAATTTGCTCCCAGTCATTAGCACAGTGGCCAGACCAAGAAGGCGCCAGATAATTATTTTCTCTTTGCCATGTGCTGTACTGCATTCCTTTTTTGGGGGGGATTCTGCTCTGTTTTTGAATTTCCCAGGAAGCTCCTTTTTCTTTTTTTATTTGCTTAAACTTTGTTATCACGCTCACGACTTATGCAATAGTTCTTTTTTTATCATTCTTTGTACTCGATCACTTAACAAAAACAAATGAGAACATAAGCTACATATTGAACCTAGCCTTTCGCACACTTTTTAAAAAAAAATATTTGGAATAAATACTTTGAGTAACCAGGCTGGCACGGTGGAGGACTGGTCAGTACATCCGCCTTCACAGTTTACACTTCACACGGATTCGTTCCACCTCCGGTCCTCCCTCTGTGGAGTTTGCGTGTTCTCCCTGTGCCTGCGTGGGTTTATCTCTCGGTACTCTGGTTTACTCCCGCATCCCAAAAAACAGTAGGGTGATTGAGCACTCACCCAGTGCGACTGCGAATGGTTGTTCGTCTCTGTGTGCCCTGGGATTGGCTGGCACCCAGTTCAGGGTGTCACATGCCTACTGCCGGATGACAGCTGGGACAGACTCCAGCAGGGGACAAACGGTAGAAATAATGGATGGATGGATGGATGGACTTTCAGTAACCCCCTCTGCAGACTGTTTTGGCGTCCGACCAGACACTAATCCTTACAGATGAGCCCTAAATTGCTGCCTACTATTATTTATAGAAATGTTGCACTCCCCCCCCCCAACCCGAAATAATGAAGGTACGGTAGTATTATTTCAAATTGAATGGTATTCTCTTCTTTTTAAGGCAAGCTTTATGGCCAGCTTGACTTGAGTTTTGTGTGTTTTGCTGATATGCAAACCTGGGGTGCAATATCCCTGTCATAAATTAGTTTTATAATGTTGGTGCAAAAGCCATGACCTTTAGCTTGCGGAGACTTTCTGTACCAACGAATGGTGTTTCTCCAGCTGAGACTTTCTGTACCAACGAATGGTATTTCTACAGCTGATCCGGAATTTTGTTCTTGGCTCTGCAAAAACGCTGCATACCATTGATCTTTATTTTTATCCAGATTGATTGGATTGTTAAAAGCCAGTGCAATCAAAATGGCTCCGCCACTGTTTTACTGAATTTCTTTTGAATGTCTTTACCTGACAAAGAAACATCAATGTCTTTAATTGCTGCCCTGTCAAAAGTACCCTGATTTTAAATGTGATTTTTGTGTGAAAGAAAATCTGTATGAAACTCTCTGGTGGTGATTGGCGGACTTATTTGGATCAAAAGCTTTACTGCCGTTGAATCAAGAAAAAAATATTTCCATCCTTAAAGTGTTTTTTCTTTTTATCACCTGCAGCAATAAATGTTCATGTCTGTGTTATGTTTGTCCCTGCAGCTGCATGTGAAAAATATTATCCGTATCCCATTAGCATGCTAAACGTGTGATATCTCTAACTTATTAATATGCTACATGCAGATAGATACAATACTCTGTGGGCTACAGAGTTAATTATGTTTGACCGTATCATGATGCGCGACAGAATACTTATCTAATGCTTGCTCATCAAGATGACCTGCAGGGCTGCTGTTCGGATATGCTGAGGCAATGTCAGATCTGCAATGTGGGTGGGGGTGGCTCATTGTTCCATTACTTTCTGCATCCATTGTTTTATTTGTTCCTAAAAGGTATTTTTTTTATTCAATGGGGCATTGCTTGCTGTCTTTCACGTAGCTTGTACGGGTTTACTTCTTCGCCAACGTTTGTCGCTCACTGAAGAACTCCTCGCTTGGGACACTCAATCAAACCATGTCAGTTCACAAAAGCAGCAATTTGGCAAAAAGTTATGATCAGGGGACGTTGTTAATATTTGTCAAATATGGGCATGTGAAACCCTTTTAGACATTCCTGTGATAAAAGGCTATATAAATAAATTTGACTTGACCTTTTGCTTGAGAAGCTACGTAGTATATTAAATAAGAAGGAACCAAATGCACAGTCCGTCCAACATGTCAAGTTTTTCTTGCAAAACACATCCACATGCATATCTACAAGAAGATTAAGAAACATAACATTCTGGTTATGGTTTTTTTGTAGCTATCCTTATCCTCTGTACACATCCAGTGGTGGAAAAGCTGAGATTCTTGTTCTAAAGTGTGATCAATCTCAAAATGAACTGTACTTTTTGCATGTCACATTCTATTTCCCATTGTATACCAACTGCTGTGCAGAAGCAACAATTTAGGGTCAAGTATTTAATAGAGGACAGTAAGTCTTTGTATCGCTCCACAATGCAGGTAGGGCAGGCACCCTGCGGATCAGGCAAATAATTGTGCTTTCCATTCTTTGTGATGTCAAATGAATGAAAATCATTGCAAAAGGGATACTGAATCATTTAGCAAGCAAACTGTCGGCCAAGAGCTTCATAGTAGTTGTCTACCGTTTTGACAATTGCCGAGAGAGAGAGAGAGACAGACAGACAGACAGAAAAGAACTGCTTTCTTGCCATTTTTTATTTGTCATACATAGTAGATTTATACCTCATTTATTCCCACATGGGATCATGACAGTATTACAGGATTTAATCGTAATCAAAGCATTCCATAGTTCCACCTCCATAATGAGCCAGTGTGCATGCAAACACAGAGCTACAAGCATGGTACCTTTTCCTGTACACAAAATGTTCACAAATATGAAAGGCTTTAGAAGAAAGAAAGGAAAGCGCATCGGCTGAGCTGCCGACTGTGACAGCTTACATTGCTAATCCGGAAGCAGTTGCTTGGAGTCATGTTGACTTGTGAAACCTAAGCAAAGCAGCGACATGTAAAAACAAAAATGGAAAGTACCATACAGAAGAAAAATAAATCAGAAAATAATTTCATTCTAATTAATTTGCAAGGAGTCAGAATGAAATTTGAAGGGTGTTTTTTTATGAGAGCCTTAGCGTGCCGGACAGCTGCTTTCTCCCTCAAGTTCTTTTTGGTCAGCTCATATTCTGTCATCTCCAACTGGACCCGCGGCCGCCATGTGTCAGGATTCCTTTGAGCTCTGTTTCAATCACTCGCTCCGATTGTCACGATATCTGACTGCCACACACCTTCAAACTTGCAAGCCAAAAAAAAATAAATCTGCATTATGTTACAGTACAGTATATGCAAAAATTTGCTGAAATGAACTGCACGGTCAACATGTTTTTCTGGTGTCTTCATTATCTAGTGTGTGTGTGTGTGTGTGTGTGTGTGTGTGTGTGTGTGTGTGTGTGTGTGTGTGTGTGTGTGTGTGTGTGTGTCATGTGCCTGTGACAAACGTCAACAAACATGTTTTGTCTAAAATTGTCAGTTGTGCGAGGGGAAGAGGACTCAAATGCAGAGAAGCGGGGATGGGGTCACTCAAAAAAAAATTAATTCAAGGGAAACAAAAAGGCAAAATGACAATACTGGGCATGGGGAATTAAATAAACAGGAGTACAAAACAACTAGGAACAAAGTTTCAAGGTAAACACTAGAAAAAGTACTTGGACTTGACATGGATATGAGCAAGGCGTGACATAGGCAATTAATAAATAAGAACTGAAAGAAAGCAAAGAACTAAACACATACAAACTGATGAGACGAGAGGCACCTGAACCACACGTAAAAGGGAAAAGGAAGCTGATTGGGTAACACGAGGTACCGGTTAATGAACACTGGTGGACACAATAACTTGTCGAGATAGACACTGACCTAAAGACAAGGATAAACAAACAACATTCTAAACCAAGAACAACTCAAAAAGTGATCATTACCAAAATCTCATTTTGGCGTTATTTCAAGCTGTGTATTCATGTGCTTTCTCTCGGATACATTAAAATCAAATGTTTTTGGACTTTGAAACACTTTAGTGTGTGCAAACTCATTTTGTTCCTTGAAAATGTCAGGCTTCAGGGATTCACCAAAGATTAAACTTGGACTGAATTTAGTATAGTAATTTGATTTGTTTAGAAGAAGACTCAACGGGCATTTAAATTCACTTTCTGTCATTTTATTTTGCTTCCTTTAAATGCCTATAAATAGCAGAGGAAATGTTTAACTATTTTGGTATTGTATTTTACATTAGGTCATTCCCAATGAACTTGAGTTGATACCTCACTGAGCAACTGAAGAGCTTGCTACTCGTATATTTTGCATTTCATTACTGGGGGGCTTCCTCGAGGGGAGACATCAAAGGGGAACAATGTGTTCATGTGGAAGCGAATGCAATCCCCCGCCCACCCAATGCCTTTCCCTCCCCAAATTTTCAACTCTCTGCAGTGGCTGTTTAGAAAGCTGAGATGAGTTGGGAACACACACAGGCGCACAATTTGGAGAGCAACAGGGAGACATAACATTTTTTGTGGCTCTTGAGCAGCACCTCTGAAATGGTACTCAACTTACTTATACTACTTGTATATTGTAATAAAATTGAAAAGTTGCCATTAGCAATGATAATACAATTCACTTTTGGCTGAAACCGTCAATTGGATTTTGTTTAAAAATGCCGCAGCATGCCAACCCACCTTTCTAATAATGTGATCACCTAATTCAGGAATATGAAAATACTGCAACATCTGTCAATACTACACTATGTTGTCTATGAAAAATATGTGCTTCATGAGTGAAAGTGTCTTTTTGCGCTTATATTATTTAGATGCAGGTTCTATTAATTTTCACAATAAAATTAAACCAGCGCTGTTATTTTATGCATGATTTCAGCAGATTATGCTGTTGAATGTTGTAGCGAACCTGCACATTAATTCCTGTCCTGGTGGCTTACCGACAAGATAACAAAAGGAGAGATGTTGCAGTACACATGTTTATGTTCAACATGTTGTGTGCAAACTACTGATTTGTATTGATTGAGGTAGAGATGAATGCAATGCATTGTACCAGCAATTCATAATATGGATGGATTGAAAAATCTAATTAATTTTGGAGTTGAGCCTGAGCTGTTGTGTAAAATGTACTTATCTGGAAGATGTCTTGGGCAGAACATTAGCTTCTTTAAATTAGCAAAAACTGACACTAAAAGGGCAATTTGCAGGAATATCTCGCCAGCTTTGATTTCATATAGTATTTTATTCCCAAGCATCCACTTTTGACTCAGTTTATCCTTATTAATGTTATCCCAAATTACTTTTGGCAAGAGACTGCCACTGGACAGGTTGCCAGCTAATTGTGCGTTATTCCCAACCATATACTTGGTGATATTGATTCACATTTTTTCAGGTTGAATCTGACTGTGAGATGAAACAGCAGGTGCAAGCACCTCCGAAACATCTTGCTAATGTGGTGAGAGGCTCAACAAGTGGTCTGACATCTGCGAGAGGTATGTGGCATTGAAGAGCCAATGGCACCATTCAGCGGATGCTGTGACGACGTTGGGGGAAAGTCACAAATGAAAAAGAGTGCCACAGCAGTGCCGGTGGGTCGCCGCTCCAGATTAGTGTCTCAGTGTGAAGGCTGGTGGATGCCATGATGGAAGTCAAGCGTGGAGGACTTTCTCATCAGTGCAAAACCTGCTGAGTCACAGCTGGCTTATCTTCAGTGCACTTGAAGCTGCGGATGAAATTAGGCTAGAATTTGAAGGCCAATACAAAGAGCATTTGTAGCTAATTATTTTCTACAAGTTTTGATTATTAAGATTAAAAATAAGTCTTGGTGGCAGGCAGCTCTCAGCATGATAGGTTTGACTATGAGTGTGAATGGTTGAATGTCCAATGGTTGTTTGTGCCCTGTGATTGGCTGGCGACCGGTTCAGGGTGTATCCCACCTACAGCCCAATGCTCCAGCATGCCCGCAACCCTCCTCAGGATAAAGCGGGTCAGAAAATGATTGGATGGCTTTCTTTTTATTGTGGCATCTATGAATCTTTTTCTGTGACTTTACAGGAAAACTAATGAGATTCCCATGAGCTTTAACTGCATTTATTAAGTAGCCGAGGAAGGTTTTAAAATTATTACAAAAAAATTAGTGAGGAGGCTAAATATAACTAAAACCGTACAAAGCTGATCTATTGCAATTTTATCAGGAAAAAACATTTTTTTGCATTGGCTGAATATTTTCTTTGATAAGGGTTATAGTTACAAATGGATAAGTTATGACTTAAATTAAACTGAAAACGATCATAATAACTCGTGTTTGGGGTTGCACCTCTAGATATGATATACCCTAAAGTTTTTTTATTTATTTACTTCAAAAAACCTCCGCGTAAGGATGATAAACCGAGGGGATTTTGATAAGGCTTGTAAAAAAGATTGCAAGACTGCCTAGTGGCAGTGTAGCCCCTTCTAAAGGGCCAGTTTGGTAAACAAACCTCCAACATTGTTTTTTTTTACATTTGTTCACAGTTGTTTGGTTGGGTTATGTTTGAGTAATTTAGCAAAACATAATTGTACTCTGCTGGCTAATTTCAACTCAGAAGTTTATTGTCAACAGAAAGAAAAATCCATCAATTATCTTAACTGTCTGAATTTCCTCCACATCTATTTTTGAATAAACTAACTACTTAAATGTAAATAACGGCCGGTGTTCCGACCTGCTTTGAAGCACTTCATCTGTCATGAAAGCTTTTCGATTGACGCGTCAGGGTTAAAGTTTGGAGCAAAAAAATGTTCAGTTCATCATTAAAGCCATTTAGCATTGATCTTTGTAGTCCTCTGTCCAAGATATGCTGCGATGTGCTTCAGCAGAGTTCCCCTGCAGGTTTTACTCTATTTGGCACCACTCTGCAGCCTTTTGGATGCACACGTCTGTGTGTCCATGCATAATCGTGTTGTTTGTGCAAATTATATTTCAGGGTTCATTTGTAGATGCTCCGTTTGCCATCATCCGTGCACTTCATGCTGAGCAGGGTGACAGAGATCACAAAGCAACTCACTCCAAGATACAGTAGATTACCAGGGATCGGGTTCTGACCTGCATTTGTTGGCCTCAGCCTGACAGGGACAATCTGAATCAGATGAGGGGCACAAGGGTAAACAAGCTCTGCTTGAGACTGCACAGCCTAGTGGCTACCCTATCGGAAACACTCAGTGCAAGATGTTGTCTGCACAGGGCTGCTCTCAGAGGGGACTCAGAGTCAGGGCTTGTCCTTCCATTCCCTCCCGAGCTGCACGCCAAAGCTGTCACAGCAAATACAGTAAATTTTTTAGGCCATGTGCCCTTGTTAAATGAAGATTACATTTTTATTTAATAGGGATTACATATAATGACCCAGATAGCCAAATCATCCCTGATTATGATGCATATACATATTTGTATTGGCAGCGTGTTTGTTGGCTTTCTATGTGTGCTGGGGAGTGGAAAAGGGGGTAGGGATAAAAATTCTGTCCTGAGGATTTCTTTTTATCTGAAATGAATTGATTGCGCGCTCATCCATAATAGGCATGCAAAGTATTTCCATCCAGTGGGATGATTGAGGGCAGGGTCAACTTCAGCCGCACACCTGCAGGTTAAACGTTTCGCTTCAAGGGAGCAACACAGGCGCAAAATAAACCTTGCGACTCTCATACTCTCACTGAGAGGCAAGCATTGGCGTTTGGTATTAAGCTACTGACCTTTGCATGACTCACATGGCTGGATTGTGCCTGCCAATAGCTCTTATGCCAACAGATTTTCATACAAACAAAATTCCAAATATATTTATTTTATTCTACGAATATGTACATTATGTGTGTGCATATATATATATATATATATATATATATATATATATATATATATATATATATATATATATATATATATATATATATATATATATATATATATGTGCACACGCACACCACACAGAGAACCAGATCACACACTTGCAGGCATGCTTGGAGAGATGTCAGAGTGAAAGGGATGCTCAAACAATATTGCATCTCATAAACTGAGGTAAATGTGGTTCTTTTGCTCAAGGGCACCTTAGACAGACGTAGTGTACAGATATCTTTTGTAGCACGGATAGCTTTCATGCTTCCGGCCTTCTGGGAAGTCTCTCTACAGTTAACATTCACGACTACCTGCAGGCTCTAAGAATATGTCCTCACCATATTTTCCTGAAAGGTGAACATACTGTAACATCAGCGGCAGACTGATGAAAGTATCATTCGAAGGAGGCAAGACAGAAATAGCTCAATTGAAATTGCAATTTTTTTTTTTTCCCCCCGACTGCCAAAATGCAGTTTTCAAGTTGCATGACAGAAGTGGCATGATGGAGATGTAGCCACCTTGTGACAAGGGGTCCTCTCCTGTGTTTGCATTGCTTGCTGCCACTTTCAGTTACGGGAGGAGAGGGCAGCTGTTCAAGGTTTTGCCAAGCAGCGTGCTACGATCACTTTGGGCCAGCTGGCCATGTTTGCATTTGCATCCCTAATTCATGATGAGGGGAGAGCTTTTTACTGTTCTGGCCCAGCCCGACACATGACATATGGGGTGCACTTGTTAAAAAATGTAACATTTTTGGCCTTATTTAAAATACTGTTGCAAGCAGTATGAGCTTTGTTTGCTCATACTCCAAACCTTGTCATATTGTCGTGTTTATCGTCCTTTTTTATACCCTGCAGAATGTTTCTGTAATTTGGTTTTGAGTTGCAGCTCGTAAACAACCCAAAAGCGCCGCCTGGCATGTGAGACTTTGAAGCAAAATAAACACCATGTGCAGATTTAAAGCAGTGCCACATGGAAAACAAATTCAACATGAGATGCCCATATGGCAGAAAATAAATTACATCAACTGGCCATCCCAATTCACAACACTGCATTTCTAATTATTGTCAGGTTTAATCACTATTTACAAAAATGATGGGATACCTGGTGAGTCAGTAGTATATGCCAAAGCAAAGTGTAAGGAGTCTTTACTTTTAAACTGCTCATATTTTGAACCCCTTTTAGTTAACAACCCCTTGTTACTTTCACACACCTCCACACACACGCACACACACACACACACACACACACACGCACACACACACACACACACACACACACACACACACACACACACCTCCACACACGCACGCACGTACAAAACATGCCCTCATGTCATAAAAGAGAAGCAAACCAATGACATGACATACTCCCGAGATGGAGAGGAAATGAGCAAAATTCACCAAAGTGACACAGTGAACCAATTATAAATCACAGAGCTCAGGTACTAATCCAGTCGACAGCGCCTGGGGGCAGGGGATTGGCGTGAAATATTTTGGACCCATACTTGGATGCTGTGCTGAAAAAAAGATGATGCTGTGGGGAAAGATTGCACAAAGGATAGGGCAGGAGGCATCAGATTATGACGTTGTATTTGTGCCAAAAATATGTCGTCATGACGACGCGTTCAAATGTCATGTCACGTGCACAGACGGCACATCACATTCGCAGTAGACATAGGCAATGCGCACAATGACATATTTTTGGCACAAACAAGCGTTCGCCTCAGGTAAGGATGTGTGTATGTATGCAGTTTAAAAACAAGATTTGTTCTGACTTTTTTAAAAATGTGAAATTAAAAATAAGTATAATTCAATACACAAATAAGTAAAAACACAGGATAATAAATAAAGAAAATACTTTATAATATTTATATTTAATATTAATTTTTCATTAACTTTAACCAAAGAGGGGCAAAAGGGAGGAGGTCTTCAGTTCCTTGAAAAAGTCTTCTTCCATAATCACATTTTGAAATTATGATTTAAGTGTGTGTGTATGTGTTTTATTTATCAATATGTCATTTTTTTTTCTAATTCATCGGCTGATTTTGGCATACCGTTCCTGTTAAATCTTTTTATATTCAAAACACATTTTGCAAAGTGGGACTTTGCATTGTTATTTAAAAGATAAATTGATGCACATTTTGTCTGTTGTTTTTCTTTTTATTTGTCTGATTTATGCTATTACCAGTGAGCGCGTTCTGTGTTTTAGTTTAATAAAGTGCAAAAATAAGAAAAATAAACAAACATACAGCACTTTTGTCTAAGTTAGATTCTGCGATTTACAACATACACACTGTAGATAGATTTTTTTTGTGGGGGGGGATCTAGAAAGAGCAGCAGATGAAGGAATTTGATTCCAAGTCCTTCAGAATGGAGTCAAACTGAGATAAAGTTAAAAGATTTGACGGTTTTATTGTGCTTTGCTGTAAGTTCCAGTTGGTCGTGATACTAAAAAGCCATCTGTCCTTTCTATGTCCTGACACTGGGGGCTTTTAGTGTATCCACATCCTGGGAATGAAGAGCATAAGCTCCATCAGACTTGCGCTGAAGATCCACATTTCGTATGGTAGGAACAACCCTACTTGTCCTTTGTATATAAGTCTGTACCACTTTGCCAGCCAACAGGTTGTAAAAGGCAACCATCCCAGGATGATGACAATGATGAGTTTGTAAACTGCAGTTTGTTTTGAAGCGTAAAGAAGCATTAAAAGACAGAGTCCGGCATACATGGCACCTGATTTCAGGCATGTGCATAGAAGGTTTCCATAATCCAGCAAGTCTTCTTCTTGCATGGAAAGAAAAGCATGATTTACTTCTGAAATAGGAACCCAATTTAAGTAGTAACTTTTTGACAAGGGCATCCATGTGAGGTTTAAACGACAAAGAGTCCTCAATTAAGATGCTCAAATATTTGAAAGCTTTAATAAATTTAGTAACTGAGCCATCAGGAGTAACGTCGGGGTGAGGGGGTGATATTTGTCTATGTGTATGCAGAAGTACTCAGGATCAGCATTTGAAAACCAATAAATACACATTTTAACCAAAATGCATAACGTTCTGAAACTACTGTACAGCAATTCATAAAAAAAAGTAACAATAAGTTGACCAAATGCCATAAAAAGTGCCTTTCTACCATCAAGGCACTAAAATTGCTTTAACACTCTCCGCATTCACCTACTGTTGCCGTACCATCAAGACCAATTTGGGGTTCAGTGTTTTGCTCAAAGATAGTTTGACATGGTCACACGGGCTCGAGACTGAACCCACAACATTTAAGCTGGAGGTTGCTGCACTCCCATTATCTGTGATCATATATAGTACTAATGAAAAAGCAACAAGCAAAAAACTTGAGACAGACTGACATTAAGTGGATGCATCACCGCAAACAGTATCTGCACTGTCAAACGTGCTGAACATACTCAGACCGATGACACTTTACAGCCAACACAAGTACTAATTAGACCGGTTACTGATGTAAATGGAAGCTGCATAATTCTGAGAAATTGTGCTGAAAGAGAAACTGAAAATATAAAGAAAGTATACATCTAATCGAAGAATTAAATTTAGCATAAAGCATTAAAGGTTTGTTTTTGAGAATTCTATATGAGCTGTCATGTCAAAATTTAGACTCTGATTCCCTACTTTCATTCCGAGCAGGCTATCAACTACTATTACAATCATAATGGATAACTTCAATGACATTTCTGACAGTTGGCCAATCGGTCCATCAAATAAAAACCTGCCCTCTGGTGAGGCAATTCACCCAATGTAATTTCATACAACCCAAGAGATTTAAATGAAAAATAATATATTGATACTATTCATGCAATGTTTAGTGGATATGAGTTGTCAGTTTGCCTCTCTCCTGTGAGTCTCCTGCTTTATCTGCGTTGCACGAAAAGCAGCACTTTTCACCTCTGACCCCATTTCCCAAACTGGAATGATGATTTACCTGAGCACAGCTGGCCATCAGGTATAAGCTTTTCGGGCTTATCCGGGTTTCCAAGGTTATTTGCTCTCCGCTGGTTGTCCAACTGATGGGAAATTTTGTCAGAGAGGCTCAATGAATTATGCAATGACCAAGTGGATTTGATGAAATTAATATCATACAGAAAATAGATGAGCTGGAACTGGTTTTGTGTCAAATTTATATTTGAAGAGAAGCAACAGGGAAACAAGTGTATAGAAATAGCACACTCACGTAACAAGTAGTTATAACACCATCTCATTTTTTACCTGCTCAAGAATCACAAATTATTGTAAGACTTCTTTCTCTCTGCCACTTTCAAGAGCAAAACCAAGAAAGCAATCAAACAAATTAGCTCAACAGTCTTTTTTTCCAAGCAAAACCTCAAAGCAAAACACAGAAATAAGCACAATTAAACTTTACTGCACAAAAGCAAGCACACAAAAGTGTGTAACCACAAAGTACAAAGACAGAATGACACACAAGAGCTGTAGACACAAAACAGGCAACTGAGAAAACCAAACAAATATAAAAAAAAAATCTAATTTGTGACATACAGTTTCATAGAATTGCATATGACCTAACCACTAAACATAATATTCTCTTGATATTCTCTCAAATCAAATAACCACACTTTTATTAATTCATTTATTTCCCCCCTTTTTAATTATCATTTAATATCTAAGTTTGATTATATTCCAATCAAGCTTATAAAAAGTGCATTATTCTTTTTTTGCATGCATTAATTCTAAAATCTGAAATAGCACAAGTAAGCGTAGCGTAAAGTACATGAACTATCGATATTTCAGTATGATTTACATTCTAACAATGTGCTGTAGTTCCACATATGCGTGTAAATTACATTGTTTGTAGAGTGGTTTCTTTAAAGGTCAAGGATTGATAGCATTGTAGATTTTAAAGCCTCAAAGTTGCTGAGTCAAATTTAAAGCAACTAAAGAGCAGGCGCCTATTATATTAAAGAGAAAAAAAGTTGGATAACAGCCCGTGTATCCTTTTTTTCCTCCCACATTGTTTGCTAAGCCAAGAGGGCAGCTGTTACTGAATCTGTGATGCAATCTATGTCCTTGTCGTTTGCGGAGCAACGAGATCCACAGGGAGATGGAGGCGGGTGCACAGTGCCACATCGCCTTTGATTGTGCTGTCCAATAATTATCAACTTAGCGTAGGAGTTAATATGTGCCATAAATGGATGGCTCCGTGATCTATGAACACACAACCAAGGTAACTCTTTAAGCTTTTGTGACAAATTGCTTTGTGTTGCTGAATGACAATCACAGACCAAAAATAATTACATTTGCTTGCAAATGGTTATTCAACTGTTAACACATTTGAGTGTGTTCTAACCCTAACCCTCTCTGACCCCAAATGACCCGACTTGACTTTGACTTAGCGATCATAAGCTCGACTTGACTTGGATTTTTTTATTTTTTACATTTAAAAATTAAAAAAAATATCAATTTGTCTTTTATTTCTGAAAGAAAAGTTATAAATTTGGTGCCACGGTGATGCACTGATTAGCAAATTGCCTCACAGTTCAGAGGTGGTGGGTTCAATTCCGGCTCTGGCCTACCTGTGTGGTGTTTCATGTTCTCTTTGTGCCTGTGTGTGTTTACTCTGGGTCATCCGGTTTACTCCCACATTCCAAACACATGCATGGTGCCAATTTGACCGCTCCATATCGCCCGTAGGTGTGAGTGCAAATGGTTATACTTCTTTCTGTGCCTTGCGATTGGTTGGCAACCAGTTCAGGGTGTCCCACGCCTACAGCCTGAAGTTATCTGGGATAGGCTCCAGCACGCCTGCGACCTTCGCGAGGACAAGCGGTTCGGAAAATGAAGTTATAATTTTTGATGTCGCGCGTGCCAGCACTCTTCCAACCCCATCACGAGTATGGTCTTGTCACAGACAAGGGCTGATGCTGACTTGGTGAGCAAGTATCATGAAGGAGGAGCAACCTGCAAGTTTTAAAATGCTTAAAAACCACTATATCTATGATGTTTTCCTCTGTGCATATAAAATAACTGTGTGTTCATTTGAGCTAAGGTAGCTATTTTAGCTTGATAGGTTTATCAATACCTCTTATCAATAGCTGGAGAGTTTAAACTTGAAACTATACCAGGTCCTAAGTGATGCTAGTGCAGAGCGCTAAACAGTGTACCAAATGACCTCTGAAAATGCCAACCTACTAAATGAGAGTTCTGTCAGCACTTGACCCAATTAGTGATGATTTGACCGATGAACGAAACTAGCCTGACAAGCCCCAAATTCAAGCTTTCAACAAACGTATACCAAAATGTCAGAATAATAACTACCACATTAGTAGACACCCATTTATACCGTTTATCAGCTAAAATAGTTGATCTGGTACTCCTTTGAAGGTTTTGACTTCAGACTTGCACAGATATAACTTATTCCCACCTCTGGTATAGGCTCCAGAACCCCCAACATTCCACAGAATGGATGGAGGAATTAATTTGGGAAGGGGGGTGTTTTTTGCCCTGCGCCATCCATGTCAAGAAAATGATTAAACCTGCTACCCTGAATGCCAGTCCAAAAGCCTTTCACAATGTTACTGAACGACAACAACCGTGGACTCATTGATTTTCATTGCTTGCAATGACAAAAGACTCAGTCGCAACAAATATTTAGCCGATGATGGAATTTAATCATCCATGCGCAATATCATTTATACTGTTCAGGTTCACAAGGAAACTGGGGTTATACCAATCAATCAAAGAAGCAATTGCTTGACTGCAGCTGATCTCAATTTCCACTGTTTAGTTAGGGCAAAAGTTGCAACATCTTGGTTATCGGATGTCTGTGTTTTGAGATGCAGAAATAATGTCTCATCATTTAAAAGACGAAACAGAATATAAATTATCCTTTTAAAAAAAATACTTGAGGGAGATGACTAAATCAAGAAGCTTGACCTTGAAAGGGTGTAGACAGAGGAACATTTAGTGTGACAAATGGGTATGTAGGTGTTTATTAGAATGGTGGTGGTGGGGTGATGTGTATTTCTTTTTATTCCGTGTATTTGTTTTCCAGCACCGATCGGATGATTGCCATTTTAGGCAAGAAAATGTATGCCATGTGTCACTGTTTTTTAAGTATTTAGTATTTGCATACACATTTGCAACAGATCATACATCAACATTCTATCCTGTCTAAATGTTATGCTCGATACCAATAAAGAAAACTAAATAGAGGAAAGTAGTAAGATCTCAGGCAGGCTGAGCACAGTGTATAAATCAATATGGACAACCACAAATTTGTTCAGATTTGATAACAAAAAAAAGTATATATAAAACTAGAAAATACTATTTCTGGAGAAATTGCGCGTGAAGGCTGAGAGGCTTAATGAAAAGGAAATGGATGCTGATGAAAGGCGGATTCTGGGCCTGAAGAAGCCGCCCACCAGTGCTGCAACATGCGCTTGTGCTTAGTAATTCAATTTAGAGGTTGTTACACTGCTTACTGCACTGCACTTCATAAACAGCAATGCTAAGTTTGTATCTTTGGATTTTGTATTTGAAGTGAACCAGCTTTTGTCTGAAGGTATTATTTAATTTGAAATTTAGAAAATCTGTATACATTTCTCAAATAAACAAGCCATGTAAGGGAGCAACACATTCCCCTTTCTGTCTTCTGGCTAGAGGGCACTGGTTCTTGTCTTGGTGGCGTTGACAGCGGTCCAGTCAGTGCCTTCATAATATGAGTCAGCTCTGTCCTTCCATTGTAAGTGGGGGATGGGTGGATTTTTCTGCTTTGTCCTTTTGAGTCCTTCTTGACCCTAGGTTGTGTTCTAGTGTATGATGGAAGTCAAAGAGAAGGGACTGGTGTGTTTGGATATGTTTTCTGTAGACCTCAGTATTGAGGTTTCCAACCTTCCCTCACCACACATCATGTCCTATTTGATGTCGTCCTGAATGTTTCTGTCTACAGAGTTGATGTATTCAGTTAACAAAGCGAGGTTTGACCGTAACACATCTTCATCTGTGTCAAGTCTCAGGCCTTGTTGGCCAATACTGTAGCATTATGGGCCGGTTCTGGGGTATCGCCAACAAACGGGGTAAGAATGATGGCTATATCTTTGACTGCGTTATAAGTGGTGGGGGATTGATGGTGCTGCCGACTGGTCAGAGACACTCCATCCATGTCGACTTTAGGAAATCCATAAAAGCAAGGTTTTTTCTATATACAGACAGTACTAAATTCATTCCTTTTTCTTTTTTGAGCTTCTGGAGACACTGGAATAAGAAGCCACCTGTCAAAGTAAGAAAGCTGTCTTCAAAAACAGGAACAGGTTTGGGACATCACCTATCGTCTGCCTATAGCAATGATCTGACGTCTCTTACCCCAAAGATTGCCTCATTCAACAAGGAGAGTTGACATAGACAAACATGCACGCCACATTGTTGTTTGAGTGATATTTTCTTTATAGATTTAACCACTGCAAATTAAGGGGAGGTCAACAATTATTCCATCTTGCTATATAATTGGCATCAACAGAGTCTTACCACATGGGCATTTTGATTGATTCAAAACATATTTAGCTGTGGGGAATGCTACTACTTTTTGTGTACTCCCCAAAACAGTACAAAAAATCTTAAGGATACTCACTCATCAAAGTGTAGTTGTGAAATTTTGCTGAAATCTGATCTGGCAAATTCACTTGTTAGCCTTATAAATTGTAATTGTGTTGTTGAGTGTTTGATGAAAACAAAGTACCAAGATGCATGTTCTTCATTCACTATCTTTATTGCTCACAGGAGAAAAAAAGAGATATACTAAAAGAACTATCGCTTACATTTTTTTTGTATTTATATGTATCAAATCATTCTCTTCTGCCCTTGAGCATAAGTATAAATTAGAATAAATTCAGTTTGCATTCCCTAACAGTGTCCGAAAAATAACTGAGCCGTAGTCTTAGAATGGGTTCCAACACAGTGACGAGTGAGACTACTTATGTCTCCGGAATGCCGCATTGGATGTGTGCCCAGGCGATAGTCATCAGCCCACTGGTGCTGGCATAGATCTGCTGTGGGCAACAGCACAGCTCAAATAGTGAGTGCATTGATCACACTAAAAAGGAACAAGGCTGCTCTAGCCTCCAGCGAATGTCAGCACAGAATACAACATGCAATAAAAAGCACAGATGAAATGTTGATATTGCGTGTTTTTTTAAGCCAAAGAAAGTCTGGAGGCAAACGTATCAACTTAGCTAATTGCATATGGCTCTTAAATCACGTTTGCTCGTGTTTGTAAGCTGCAGAAAATTCATTAAAAATATGTGTGTGTGTGTGTGTGTGTAATGTATACAAAACAATGTATACAATGTATATATATATATATATATATATATATATATATATATATATATATAAGTTATGATGTTATAGTAAGATCCTGAACAGCAGTGTGTAACACTTCGTTCCCACGCAAACACCTCACACCAGCTATTATTGTAACTCTGCATGTTGTAAAGTGGAAAGTGAGATATGCTTCAGTTAGCATGTGCAAATTATTTTGTAGTAGTAGCCTACTTTAGTATCTTTATGAGCTATCAGGTGACAGTGACTCAGATATGAGCATTACCACTGCAATGCCGCCCCCCCCAAAAAAGTGATTAGAAATTTCACAACCTTCCATATATTTACGTAAAAGGAAATTTTTACCATTGTTAAACGCGACCTGTGTGTCAGCCTTTTGATTGACTGATAATCAGTCAGGGATGCACAATGCTTCTCACCCTTCGTGAAGTGAGAAAGGCTCCAGTCACCTACACCTAATGGTGCTAAACTTTCTGACCCATGAAAGCTATGTTTATGTCTCCAATGTCCATTTTCCCTGCGGGATATTGATTTACTGTTTCCATTCACACAGGCACTCTGTTTTTTTACATGGGTGACCAGCTTTTATCACACAATCCAGGGCTGTGCTTCTCACAATATCACAGTACATTACTTTTACGCAAAATAAATAACTAAATAAAAATCAAAGAATTTAAGGGGAGATTTTCCACTACCATCTTTGCTTTACCAGACTCTGCAGGTAAAGTATTAACTTGCACCGATGGATGTTTGAATGTAATATGTAAGTGAATTAAATACGCAAAGCTATGATTGAACATGAAATGATTATTTTGATCTTTGACAAAATATAAGTCATCCTTATCTTGTGCTCTTGTGTTTCAGTGTATTCTGCTCCAAAGTCACTCCATTGCATTGTCAGCAAGGATGTGGATTTTTTTTATTTTTTCTGATGCTGAGTATCACCTTCCAGAATCAGTGGACAAAGGTAATGTGAATGCACTTTATCTGTTCTGTTTCACATTGAGCTAGTAGTTGTGTAACAATATGTTTTTTGACAAGTACGATACGTATCGATATTTATTTTATTGTTTAATTGTATTTATTTATTTAATGAGGACAATGCATCGTGTAAAAACACTGCATCGTATTTTTGCAGTAATTAGCACAATAGCTGGGCAGATCAGAAGAGAGAATATTCAAACAAACATAAAAAAGAAGGACCACATAAGTGTTCATAGACATGACACCACATTAACCACGAAAAATGTTTGAGATGCCTCAGAAATAAGACAGTCTACCTGTGAAAGCATGACTGATTGTATTTCATCCCATGTTTCAGAATGTTTCATAAGGTGGGGTACAATCCACAGTCCCTGACATTGGCAGGCAGTCTGTTCAATGACTGTGAGCCTCTGACAGATGTTACCATTTGGCCAAATTGCAAAATGGACAATGTTGTGATGTTAAATCGGTTATTATGAATCGGTTACTATGATTATTTTTTTACGTATAAAAAGAAGATGGGCAAATCCATTTTAAAATTTAGAAATGAGGGAAGTATTCATGAATACCAGATGATTTTCAAAATCCAAAATGTTATACCTAGTTAAGATATTACAATAGTGATACTGTAAAAGCTTTTGTCGAGACTTTTTTTTTTCTATTTTTCAAACCGAGACTTTTAAGGCTTCAGGGTGGCCTCGGATGTATGAGACCATGTGGTAAAACAATAAGACATGTGGCTGAATATCATGACATGCATATATGTAAGCCTTTGGTGAATTTGTTATCAGGTTATGTTTTATATGCAGCTTAAATTTAATTTCAAACAAGATTTTTTTACATGCTGCTTGACGTTTAGATTAGAGCCAAAAACTACCCTAAGGTATTTAAATTGTGCATCCCCATTGATGGACAAATTGTGGCAGGGTCTTGATATGTAAGCATGAGTCATAGAGCCAGTGTGACACCATGGCGTTTGGAAGACTGAATAAAGTTGGTCCTAGTATTGAACCTTTTGGGACTCAGTTCAGCAAGTGGAAACATTGCGTCTTTGACTATTCCTCATCGCCATTATCTTGGTTGCGTGCTAAATGTATATCTGCGGTGTCGACCGGAGATGAAAGGCAACGACAAAAATAGTAGTAATAAAGTTGATTAGAATAAAAGATTACAGGGTATTACAAATTTTGAGTGTAAAATTGTCTCATCAATTATCGATTTCATCAATTGATAACTTATAAAAGGGATGATGTGTCGATGTAACAAAGTCCAGCACTCATCGATGCAGCTGGATCGTGGGCCAGACACATTGATATGTCCATTAAATAAATGTATCGTTACACAACAGCTAGCATTTGTTTTTACAGATCTAACTTGATGTTATGAAGTGAGAGCTCCAGCTTTTCAATCCAATTAGAATCAATTAGCTGGCCTCAAATGATCCTGAACCTAGATACAAACGGGGTGTGCATCCTGGTTCAGGGTATTTTGAGGCCATCTAATTGATGCACATGTTGTACATCTAGTCCTGCGTTTAGCATCAAGGACCATCAGTAAGATGAAGTCTTTGACACTATTGTGCTTTTATTATTGAGCTGCTTTCTTTCATTTCAGACTTTCAACCACTCTACTGCATGCTTTTATCACCAGACCTAGTATATTTGAGAGTTGTCCTCAGAACATAGTTGTGCAGTTATAAAACTTGAGATCAAATATGTGTGGTTCAATACTAAAGGTTTTGGAAGGTTTGCCAATCAAGGTCTTTCCACTCACTGTAGACTGTACAAATTTCTGTCCATCCCATTCATTCCCTCTACCGCTTGTCTCCAATTATATTTATTAATAATGAGTGGCAAGTCATCAAGTCATTCAAGCATTTGAAATTTGGCCCATTGTGACCTGTGGGCTTCACTTCCTACCTACACCACTCGTCAAAAGCAGCTTGCCAGACATGAACGCCACACAGGAGACTGAGACAAGCTTACTTTATTTTAATTCAAGCTAAACCTTCGCAAACTGAGGTTGTATGTTTGGATGGTATGAGATAAAATGATAATTCGTGAGGGGATTTTGAGACAAACAGATTGTTAGGAGGAATCCTTTTAAAAGAAATGCCTGTTTGCATCTTGCCATTGATGCAGTCTTATTTAGAGGCATGTTATGCTATTATTCATTTTGAACTGCTGTATTGAGTCAGCTTTAGTAATCATTTTGATTGAGTCTGCATATGTGTTCAGAATCAGTTAAAAAAAAAATCAAAAGTTTAACATTCATCTCTGACAATAAAAAAAAAAAAAAGTCAGAATTTGATGACCAATATTGTAGTAGATGCATCTGGACAGCTTGAATGTATAAGTCAACAAAACAATCAAATTGTTCCACTGGGGGAAATCATTACAGGAAGAAACAAAGTTGCTCATTTTCACAAACACTACACATCTGTTTTGGCCGAACTAAAACGCTGTTTGGCGTCAGGCACCTCCCTGTGTAGCTAGAATATTGGAGCTTGCAAAGAATAACATCATCAACACCCCATCCCACAAGCACCCAGATTTGCGTCATGCAGCATAAACACTGTATTGACTGACAAAACAACAGCTCACTCCATTGCTGTCCTGCTAACACATGCATATCAGTGCAGTGATAAACAAATATACATGGATTTCACAGCGACCAAGTCTGTTCAAGTACAATCACACCACTCTATTTCTCCCCAAACCAAGGAAAATCACGGAATTGTGCGTGAATTGAATTATTGTCTTTTGCTTCTGCCAAGGGCACTCTGATTCATTCTTGTTCTTTTAGATACAGAAATGCTTCACTATGTTTGATGCTACAGGATTAAAAGGAAAGGACAGTGTGTGCTGTTGCACTCTGGTACTTTGAAAAAAGCTGCACGACATTGCACTATGATAGCATCTTCTATAAGGCTCAATTATATGGAGGCACAGGGAGATAGATGTGGCTGGCAGCACAGTGGGCAGCGTGCGGCCAGCCGAGATGGCCTCAGCCTGCAGCAGGGCAGCAGTTGTGCTGGTCAGTGGAGCGCTGCATCTCCCTGACACATGGGGCCCGGATGATGGGAAAGACTTGTATGCTTGCATGCTTAAAGGTCTGAAGACTAAAAGAAACAAGAGAAAGGGAGGCACTGTGTGTGTTTGTGAGTGTGTATGCATGTGGTCAGCAGAATGAACAGTTAGGCAGCAAGCAGGCTAGCTGCAACAGCGATGCTCCTCAGGGTTTTTTGATGAAAACACGCTAAATATAGTGGTTTGCACACAGCCCACGGATATAATCATGAATTCACTGACATATTGTCCACACGCACATGCACACACACACACACATGCATGCCCACACAGCCACACACAAGACATCTGATAGAATGAACACAAAGGCTGTTGTTTTATCATGTGGTATTATAGCAGGTTATTTAAATTATTAAAACATGTTTGAACACAGCACACTTCTCCACAGATCTTCCTAACGTTTAATTACAACTTTTAATATGTTATGATAATTGTATGTGACCCATGCGCGTGATTAACTCAGCTTAATAACAATCTTCCTACAGTGCCTTTTTGGATCAGTGGTAATTTGAGAAAAATATGCTCTCCTGAAATTGTTCTCGTAAAGTCCTGTAGAATATTCCCCCCTTGCCTGTGCCTGCGCGTAAGTTGATCAAACAACTCACAGCGCGTTATCAGAGATAAAGTACTTGACAAAGACACCGCTCTCCATGGAGATGTGTTATCACCGAGAGATGGGTCTACAGTGAGAAGATTTCTGAAGCGAAGGCAAAGTAGCGTCGGATGTAGGAGGGGGCTTGTCAGTTTCAAAGGTTTTAATTTCTTACTTCAAAAGTACTAGTAAAACTTGGTCACAGCATAAGAATTTGAGGTAGTTTGCTGCGAATCACTACAGCTAATATATTAGGGATGAACTTGGGACAGTTTTTCGCAACCTTAGAGCCTGTCTTTGGCTACACTGTAAAAACTTCACCAAGTGATACCATTCAAGTAATCGCAGTCCAGTATGAACTGGAAGGGTGTCAGTTATCATTCGTAATTTTTGACATATTGATGCAAATGTAAAACAAAAATGAACAAATAGACCCCCAACTGAACTTGGTGGAAAACAGGATCTATTCAGATGAGTCACACTTGAGTATACTTTCTACCCTTTCCTGAACTC
Organism: Syngnathus floridae; assembly: GCF_059516105.1. Taxonomy (NCBI): domain Eukaryota; kingdom Metazoa; phylum Chordata; class Actinopteri; order Syngnathiformes; family Syngnathidae; genus Syngnathus; species Syngnathus floridae. The sequence goes on along the minus strand of NC_142414.1, from coordinate 10,282,511 downwards.
ATAAGATCAATTGTTTACAGGCATTAAGTGAAGTCTGGGTTTTAACCTGTCCCCTCTCATTTGCCATGCCTGCCTGCAAATCTTTCTCTTCTGCTGTATCATGGAAAGGCAGCACTGACTTGCATTGTACGTTGAGCCCAGAACTGGATCATTTGAATTGTCAAGGCGCTCACAAGAAGGATTTTGTATGGGTAAATTTGAATAATGCAGCTGTCAAGTGGTTTGGCCTCTAGCAGTTATATTACTTTTGTGTATTTTATTTTATTTTTTAAGTTTTCCAGACATGTTCCCCTTTGTCAGGCACTGTCATCAGTTGTATACCCTTTTATGAATGCCTTCATGCCACATCATAATTTCTTTCCCTTGGTTTCCACAGCAATGAAAATCTCTTCACTTGACCGGCAGTAATATTCGTGGCTCCTTTGTGATCATCCTGTTTGAAGGAATGCCAAGCCATTAAAGCCACCAGTGAAGTCATTAATGATCCCCAGAGTAATGCGTACATAAAACCAAGTACAAAGTATTTCAAGTTTTAATGTTTCTAAGCACATGCTTACTCACACTGCCATACGTAAAATGCTCTGTTATCACTTGTAACCAGGTTTGAACAGATAAGCACCTTCAAAAGGGGATAGCAGTACTTTGGTGCTTGGATTCTCATCATGCTATCATAAGTGCTTGGATTCTCATCAGAACCTCATCTGCTTTGGAGTGCTTCTCTGAAATTCGAGAAAAAATTCAAACGTTTTTGCTTATACTGGTTATATTATACAAGCTTATAATGAATTGCCGAACCTATTTGTCGAGATGCCCTGGACATAGCCATGTTGCCTGAAAGAAGGGTTGTTGAAGGGGCACCCTGACGTAGCGGCATTAACAGCCTTCTTGGCCTTGACGAATCTGACACGCTTGCTCTTGGTAACACCGCTTTTTAGATGCGCCCATCTGCAGTACAAAAATTCCACCAGTGCACACAATTTGCTTGGCACTTTGCTCTAGACTTGTACTGAGCACAAATATAAAGTATTTAGTCCACTACGAAGGGGTTATTCCCTTTTATAGAGGTGTTCGAAAGACCCCAAAAAATAATGCATTCAAAATTACCCACAATGCACTTGGAAAGGTAGTTGTTGGTAAAGTATGGGCATCTGTCAGTAATGGACTGACGGTCAGTTCTGACGGCAGGTGCATTGGGGGCACAGCAGCTTAGATGATGACCCAGAGAGGTGCAACACGGCCCCAAACATGCAAGACTAAAGTTGCCACAGCACCAAAATGAACTATTACATGTTTTTATGCCAAGCACACAAGTGCCAATCAAAATAGCGTTGTCCATAGCCATTTCCTTCGAATTTTGCAAGATCCGTCATTCTTTGCCCTTCTAAATTGCTTTCCTTAACACTAAAGCCGCCCATCATCTACTCAACACCTCTGTTCTCTTCAACAACATGCCCATTGAGATTTTCTCCAATCACCAATCTCTCCCCTCTCAGAGTACTCTCTCCAACCTGATCCAAGTCACTTTAGAAATGATCATTATCCTCCTACTCACATCCCCCTATGTAGCATAACCACTGACAACACTCATCACAGCTTCAATTTCAGGCTTCACAATCTTCAGCCTCTCTGACTCTTGTTTCACCTTGATAACATTCTTTGCATACTCTTCCTTCATAATCATCTCATTCTCCATTCCACTTTCTACTCAACTTTGGCTATCTCTCTACTCTTTTTTCTTTTTTTTTTTCATTAAATTGCCAGAAGTGTGATTTTAACAGCTTGAATATTGAATAGCTTCTCTTTCTCGCTTACAGTGGTTGGAATTGAAGAAGTGCCTTCCACCATAAATACAACCTGATGGGGCAAATGCTTTAGTTAAATACGTGTCAAGGTCTGGAATGGCAACAATGACTGAAGACCTGTAGTGAAAGCTTGACTATGTTTGTTACCGTAAACTACAGCTTCATGGAGGGTTTGCTTTATTCGTACGATGTCAAGCAAAGAAAGGTGTCGCATACAGTGTATAGGTCACTGAGGAAGGAGGTGCCTGCCAGCATGCAGGCCGCCCACACCTCAAAAATGCACAGAGTTGTCCTGCATGCCTGGACAGTGAATTGCTTGAAACCAGATTTCTGCAATGCAGTGACCACGCAAGGTTTATGAGTGAACCTTGATTTGTTATTTCTATATCCAGTGATTTATTTAAATGATATTCGTTGTATGTTTCTCTGTAATGTTACCTGTCTCTGTCTCTGTCTCTCTCTCTCTCTCTCTCTCTCTCTCTCGCTCTCTCTCTCTCTCTCTCTCTCTCTCTCTCCATAATACGAAAGTATGCTTTAAAATCTCTATCTCCCTCTCTCTGTCTGTCAGTATGTCTGTCCCCTCACTGTCCCCCCCCCCCCTCGGTATCTCTAGATATGAAAGTATGCTTTAAAATCTCTCTCTCTCTCTCTCTCTCTCTCTCTCTCTCTCTCTCTCTCTCTCTCTCTCTGTTTGTCGCCCCACCGTACCGCCCTTATTGTCATAAATGTGTAAGAAGAAATAAATAAGAAGCAGGCGAGCGTGACAATCGCTGCTGCATTATTTTTTAAGAAGTCATCATGTCCGCTGGCAGCGGAGCAGCCATTAGTGGGCACAAGATGCACTTGTGATTGTTAACAACACAAAATCCCCCTGGCTTATATGAAATGCGATATTAAAATGATCTGTTTTGAAGTTAGCATAGTATTCAAATATTAAGTTTGGCAAACTCAACTGTCATGTGTTGAGGTGAGTAATCGATAGAATAAAAAATAGGATAATCAATTCCAAAAAGTTGCACTCTCAGAATATACCAAACTGTACACTGGCTGGTTTGGAGCTGCCACTTCTACCTATAGAATTGTTTTCTTTCGCCAAGATTCCCAGCCAGAGCCTACTGTGAAAAAAAGGTGGGACACAGGTATAGTGTTGTGACTGTCTGTTCTGTTAATCCATTCTCATTATCTGGGATCAATAACATTCTATAGTCAAGCCAGTTAGCTGGCGAGATGTCGGTCCAGGAAAAAATTGCAAACAATTTGGACAAGTTACTTCATTTGTTATGTTAGTGTGAGAGGCATACAGTAAATTAATGACAGAGCCATACACTGCCAAGACGGGCTTTATTGCCTGACTCCTTAAAGGTTGAATTTAATTTTATTTCCATTTCTTCTCAAAGAGTTACCAATGTAGTGAGTTTCATGTGATAGATAATGCCATTTAGTGTGTCTCATCATCCTCTGTGGTGATGCCCTTCTTCACAACTACTAGAACTTGAAGGTTTGATAATACAGAAATAAAGAAATAAAGAAATATCGGAAAACAATAAACCAATGGTTTAATTGAGAATCCAGTCCATGCATTAATGCAGACATGTTGGAGCAGGCATGCATCCAGGCGCCTGATTTATTCATACATTTTCACAGAAGTAGAAATGCTCTATTTTCCAATACATCTATTATTCAAAGATAGGACCCTGTAGACACCGTGCAACAGATTGTTGTGTTCAAAATGAACGCAAGCTTGGTGAGTGCACATGAACATGCTTTTTGAATCTTTTGCAAACCTTGAGCTTCTTGAGCTGCTTTGTAATAGATTAGAATCATAGTGGTTCATTTAAAATACATCTGCTCTCCTAAGATGGCTCCTCTAAGCAAAATGTTTTATGGGGGACAAACTTTCTCAGCACCAATTCTGTTTGCTCCAAAACCACTTGCAACAGAACACCTGGTTTGATTAAGTACTGCGTACACATCCAAAAATACGTAAGCTCCAGTAAATGCAACATGGCCACGCAACATAAAACGAACATGAAGGGAAATATGACTTGTTCCCAAGCTACATAAGACTCAACCAGAATATAGCATTGATCTATACAGGATGGGACCATTGGGCTTTCATGGCAGTTTTTTTAAGTGAAAGCTGATGTGCATTTTCAATTGCCTGATACTTGTAGGGTGATTCATTTGTTGAATAGCAGCAAGGCCAGTGGCCGGCTCATGAAAGAAGTTTGTAAAACCATACACCGCGCGACGGTTCAGACAGTTCGATTTCTGCCGTGTTGCTCTGCGTGCAGTTAGCCTTCTATCTTTGTGTTTAGCTCATGAAAAATGTGACTTGTATAAAAAGTTCTGTACATGCTTTTCATATTGTTACCTCAATCTTTTTCTCTGCAATTCAATCAAAATAATCAAGCATTTCCACTTCGATCTTTAAGTCAAGATCATCCATCCATTTTGTGTGCTGCTTGTCCCCACGAGGGTCACCGGCATGCTGGAGTCTATCCCTGCAGTCATCGGGCAGTAGGTGGGGGACACCCTGAACCGGTTGTCAGCCAATCGCAGGGCACACAGAGAAGAGCAACCATCCACACTCGCACTCACACCTACGGGCAATTTGGAATGCTCAATCAGCCTACCACGCATGTTTTTATGGTGTGAGAGAAAACCGAAGTTTTGGGGGAAAACCCACGCAAACACGGGGAGAACATGCAAACCACACAGGGAGGGCTGGAGGTGGAATCGAACCCCCACCCTCTGAACTGTGAGTTGGACGTGCTGACCAGTACCTCCACAGTCTAGAACATGTTATTGAAAAGAATCAAAGTCAGTACAACCGGATTACGCTCAAATCTGATTACGATCAAAACATTTTGATTTAAGCAGTTAACAACAATAAAAAACAGGCTACTCCGTTTTCTTTGTGTATTTTCTTTCCATTTTTAGAGATGAATCATTCCCCAACTAAATTAAAATCATCATTTCTTTTTGTTTTCCAAGGTGAAATGCCAGTTTGGTTGACATTGCCGCCCGTCAGTGTTGATTCATCGCTACAGCAGTCTTATTGGGAGAAGGATGGTAGAATTATATATGGCTGAGAACATTACTCTACAGTACAGAGTCACCCCAGTGTTAAAATCAGCCGTGATTCATAATAAAGTTCAAATGAAAGAAGAAATGGCACTTTACTTTATACACTAGAACATTTTCCACTCTTCTGGGAAGTCTTTCTGGGATTCAGCAATGCTGGGACAGGCAAACGTACCCGAGCAAGAAGTCATTCAAACGCACAAATGCGTACACATCAGATAGGTCTACTGGCCTACTGTAAATGATCAGTTTTGCTAAGCCACCATCTCATCGCTTTGGCCTCATCCCTTCTCTTAAATTCATCATCTCATCTCTGCACCACCAGAACTCTACCGCCCCTGAGTATTAATTAGTATTTGTATTGCTTGTGTTCTGATTTAGAGTCTTCTATTGGAGTTTGCAGAGATGGCACAAGGCAGACACATCTAATCTTTCAGCACAGCCAGACTTCAGTGTCTTTATATCATAAAGACTGTGCTGGTAAATTTGAGTCGCACAGTGAGTAGCTCAGATTGTGAGCGTGTATATTAATGATGATATTCAAATCTAATCACATCTGAATTTTTGGGGGGCAGTACTGTGAGATAAAAGAATTTACTGATGAATTTTCATTATTCATACCCAGAGACACTAATAGCATTTAAAACAGGCCAGATATCACAATTGGAATATCTATAAATTAATAACATTGCTGAATACCTGGGTTACTAGTCCTCCAGGGGCAAGTCATATATACTATTGAAATCTGTATCCTTTGAGCACATTTCAGTAACTGTTGTCTCCATAGCATGCAATGTATCACATAGCAGTCAATACATGTGGGTCCACCCAAAAACAGGATACGCATTATATGATTTTTGGAAAAGCTTAGTAAGCTACCACATTGCCCAATCAGCCATAAGTATTGTACTCAATTGTCCCTCCTTTTCTAAGCAGATTGCATACAGCGGTCCCAGATTGACACTATGAAGAATGTGGAACGATATCAATTTGGCTCTCACCAGGTTAAAAACTGGTCACCTGCATATTTAAGCCAGATATATTTCATGTATTCCTCAACATATTGTTTTTATAAATTAAAACATGTTTGAACTTTTTCTAGCACATCAGCGAGGAATTCTAGAAAGCAGATTTAATAAAACCTCTGTGTATGTTAAGCCTGAAATAAGGGAATATCCAATTTTCTAGTTCCAAGAAGTGGAAGTGAAATTCTGAGTCACTCACCATGACAACTGACTCTGTAAAACAAACCTTCACCTTCCCAGGCTTTCTGAGAAAACCTGAGTTTATAATGCCTCTTCCTTTCTGGCAAGAGCAGGATACTTTCTTTTCTATGTATTTGATAAAGTATTTTACATTTTAATGGATGGATGGATATATTTTACATTTAATCTTGTGTGGTCTGTATGCTTTTTATTTAATTTGCCTTTGTTTTCACCATAGGGAGCAGCGCTCAAATTTCGATGTACTGTGTACAACTACAATAAAGGCGATTCTGATATGTGTCACGTGCTTACGCCACCTGCTACTCGACCGCGCCCCTCCTATCAACGGAATCGCCGCCACCTGTCGCATGCTCATTGAGTGCGCTATATCAGCGCAGCCACCGCTAACCCGCTTTTCAGCCTGTCTCGTGATGCCGCTTAGCTCACCCGTCCCTGTAAGCCTAACTCACCTTACCAGTTTGGTATGCCTTTTGATCTGTCCGACCATGCTGCCGGTTACTCTTCTAGGAGTCTACCAGTCAGCAGCCAACCCAATCCAGTGAGAAGCCCAGCAGAGTGCGATTCCGCCAGGTTTGCCACCCCACTTGACAACCACACCCCAGTCCGACCGCTGGCTCCAGCGCCCCACCGTTCCCCTTTCTCCCCACAATAAAGTCTTTGTCGCTCAGCATTTGGCTGTACTGTCTGTTCTGTTACAATATGGAAGTTTGGTGAATTGTGATGTGGTTGTTTTTCTCTGCTCCCTGTAGGTCTGGAGGGGGACGAGTGACTATTTTGACTGAATGATCTCAGCTTCTGTCGGCTGACATGACAGTACCCTAATACCCATCACTGCTCCATCAGATAACGAGGGGGACTGAGTCAATAAGAAGTCCTTCCACAGCATTAAGGTACGTTAGTGGCCGGGCTGTGTCCATGATGCCCGGATCTATCATGAGTATGGCTTGAGTGACAGAATTGCACGTGGTAAGTAGAGCAAAGTGTGGACATATATTTTTTCAATGTCTATCTCCTAACCCAAGCAGAGGTAATAATTGCAGGTGAGGCCATTCAATGTGCCCCATTGCAGGACTAGAGCCTGGGTTGAGATGGCTATTGGCATTCTCAAATCCCAGTTCCAGTGTCTGCATAAACTCAGGATCATGCCCGAGGGGTAATGCGACATAGTGGCATGTGTTGTGCTCCAAAATATTGCAGCTATTACAAGAGAGCCATACAATTTAATGACGATGAGAATGATCATCCCATCTACTCTACTGATGTCCAGGATGAAAGTGCCATAAAGAACATTTACCAAAACGACTTGAGATAAATTAACAAAAATAATTCCCTTTTCATTCAGTCTTTATTCCCTATAGATACTAATGCAACAAACAGTCAGTCTTGGTACTATTGTGCAAACAATTCAAACACATTATTATTATTATTACAATTATTATTATTATTAGAATTATTGTTCTTAGAATCCACACGAAAACATAATCTAGAAAATGTTAGAAATAAAACTGTTTTTACCAGTGTTATTATACCCATCCCAACTATGCAGACAAGGAAATACATTTGTGTTTCGTGCTCTGTGTGTCTGAGTCTGGCATCAATGGCCATTAGTGGGGTGCAGTCAGGGGTGATGTCTCCATGCGTCTTTAGTGACCGAGGGCAACAGAGGCTTCAAATGCAAAGAATAGACGGAATATTTTAGGTGGTGTCAAATTGATAGGTCCTCAGAAGTCCAGTGGCTGAGAATGATGTCAGGGATGATTTAAAGAATTCCGCCAAAAGACTTCAGAGTTGTTCCTTCTTGTGTTTAGACAATTCTTTGCAACAATATAATTAGATGTCCTATTGGCCTCCCTCTAGTTGCAATTACAATGCCTGCGGTTTCCATTTATTGTGTTTTCTAACCCTGGCCACTCAATAGTCCTTTTGTGGTCCTTTCTTTTTATTCTTAGTGTTTTAGTAGTCGCCTCATACCTTATTCTCTTTTTCAGGCCTTCTTGTTTAAGATTAAACTGAATAAAATAAGAATCCCAATTCCCTGCCATCCTTGCTCCCTCTCATATCGGTTCATTAAAGGGGTGAGGGGAAAAAAACCCAAATGATCTGCCTGTAAGACTCCACTGTTCAAATAAAAATTGAACGACTGGGTATGGTGCAGCATGCTGGTATTAGTTTTGGTAGACTGAGTGCACAATGCAATGAGGATTAAAAACCCTTGGATGCAAGCCCAGAACCCATTCAGACAGGAGACAACCTGCTTCCCTACTGTCCCCATGATGACTTTACACTAGATGACCTGAATGCTTTAATTCCATCAAACTGCTGAGAACAAGATTTTCTGTTGCACACCTGCATGCTGCTGAGCTTCTACGCTTTAACATCACTGCATTTGGGGTGTGAAGCATTGAAAATCAGCTTGTCACACATTAGACAAATATGCATAACCTTCAGGTGCGTTTAATGCACTATACATTACTTAATGCTAAAATATGAATGTTAAGGTGTCTCCTTGGAACTAGAGTAACTTCAAACACTTTTATATCTTTCGCAATAGTTCCTCCTATGAATAAAACTACAGTGGCACTATTAGTAAACAGTCTCTTTATTCATGAACGATTCTCATGTCTGCTCATTGGAGATCAGATTATTACCACTCCATTATACTCCTCCAGGCTCTAAAGTGGGCACATAGATGCCACCTTGAGTTTGAGTGGGATTGCCTGGAACATCATTAAACTGTTTTGAGTGATGCACATCACACAGCATGTTTTCAAAGGAGGGTAGTTATGAAAAATGTGATAAATATTTTTGTGCCCAACGCAAGTCTAGTGTAAAGCGTGGGCTATTTGTGCATGGGTGGAGTTTTCGTTCTTTTGGTATTTTCGTAGACTGCGTAGATTGAAATAGCTGTTTGTGCTGTTATGGGAGTGAATACAGCCCGATTGTTTCCCAACCAATGGATGTGACTCCCCCCTTTCCCTTTCTCTTTAAATTCAGAGCAGGAGAGGCACATGGCAGAAGCTGAACTGACTTGCTGGAGTACCATGGAGCTCAATGAACGCAAAGTAAGTTTATAGGGAACTGCAAATATTTCTTCACTTGCAGAGTATGCAAAGTTAGCAGGTGTGAAATCGACACTTGAGGACCCCTTGTGCGTTTGTGTGTGACAACCCGGTAAAGTCTGTAAAGGGGATTCTTTGAAAAATATATTTGAAAAAAAAAAAAGATTTTATTTTTTTTCATTTCATTGATTTCGCTGATGATTTGGACATTCCTGTCAATTATTTTGAGACATAACATCCACCACACAAAGCTGTCCTTGGAGCCCAGACGCCTTCAGATCCATTAAATTCATCCAAATCGCCTTGCGCCAATTGTGCCATAATGTGGACTTGTTTTTATCTGGTCTAATGTCCACTCTAATTTTGTCACCAAATTGTCAAGTGCACCGGAGGCGTGGAATAGAAAACGCCCTTGGAACACCCGGAAAGACGTGGTCTGCCAAAATCATAAACATGCTGAACTATACCCTGCATGAAAATGAAGATGTGCCAGTTTTTACATCAAACTAAAACTCCTGATTCATGTGTTTGTCATTTGTGTTTGCTGAAGCTAGAAGTATTTTTTCTCGTGCTATAAGTACCAACTGGTGTGAGATGAGTGTCTCACCATCTTTGACTGATTTACCAGAAATGAACTGGCTGCCATGGGAACAAGAATTAATTGCTGCACCTTTAAACATAAGACTCTTCAAAATCAATAGAATTTCAAATTGGAAAGACATCCACAATTGTACTTTTGAGGTGGGATTAAATACGCCAGTACAGAGGCTGCCCTATAATTAAAAGGATTGAAAAAGTATGCTTTTTAGAGAAAGTGGTAACAAAAGAAAAGATTAAACCAGAAAAAACGATAACGGTTACAATATAAAACAATTTTAACAGGAAAAATAAATGTAAAAAATCAATTTTGGTTTGCAAAAAACATGCCAACCAACTGATGTTTTTTGATATTTTTTGTTTTGTTTTTTTCGTTGTTTTTCAGGGTTCAATATGCTCACTTTTCTTTTCAGAACTTACTATTGTGAATGACCTACTGGACAGCTAAGTTCCTTTGCTGGCAACTGATCCCGCTTCAGCAGGTCATCTGTGACATATGTTGAGAATATTGTAGGGGGTGGAGAATGCTTGTTGATAGGTGTGTATAGATTTGCAGTCAGACGTTCTGCTCAGTCCCCATAAAGGCTTGTCGCTCGATTCCCCAGGCTGTGCTTTTGTCAGTCGTCCTATTGACTCCCAGTTCACGCTTGACCCCTCTTCTTCTGTACTTGACACAATAGTGTGAAAACCCATTGTCCATAATTGAAACAAGGTGCTTGAATGTCCTTGATATGCACATATCTGTACTGTAAATAATGTTTCCACCTTTTTAACATGATTTTTTAAACAGCACAAAAATGCATTCACTTTGGCTGCAGTTGGGATGAGGTTTATTTCACTTCATAATTGTCCTCCCACACTTCATCTCATCTCCTGGTTGATCAGACCTTATTTACTCTAAAAGAATGACTCATGGGGAACCCTAAACTGCTGGGCCTTAATTTGCATGCTGCTTGCACACGTTCAGCCACACTTGCTGCTCATGTGAAAACAAGCAGAACATGGCTCCTGACCTTTCTGTAATTACCCAGAGAAGATTTCACTGGCTCAAAAACTCCCTCTTTTGAAGGGCCATGAGGAAGCACCTTTCCTATGGAGGAATCTCAATGGGGGATTGGACTGCTGCATGTTCAACGTTTCGTAGAAGCAAAGCCGACGTGTTTCAAAGAAATGGTACAAAAAATATATAAGTATAAAGCCAAAAACAAAACAAAACAAAAAAAAAACGAAAGTTCAGTACAGCAAAAGCTTTGAGCACAGCCTCACACACTGGACATTTAAAAGACAAATTATGAGCCCGAAATAAATAAAACATGACAAAATAACACTATATAGTAAACAAAACACATACTTAACCATGGTAGATGGGCCAAAGTCTTGGAAATAATGTCCTTAAAGCAAATTAACGTGAACGAAAGGACGGCTATTGTTTACAAATACAGTGTGATGCCTCCCGTGTCATTGTACATGTGTGGAAGTCTAGCTGGTCTGTTGCATCTTGTGAATATGTTAATTTCTGAAAAGACCCTGAATTAAAGCTTGCTTTTAAAAAGATCCATCATCCAGCCTCTTAAATATAACATACAGTAGCTCTCGTTTTGCACGGTTGTTATCCTGTGAACTTAACTCTTCAGCGTGAACCCCCGTGATCTTGAGGTCTTGCCGATGCAGCTGTTTACAAATATGTATAGTAGTTCTCGGTTGTTGTTGCGTAAATCCAACTCTTACCATGAACCCTGTGATCTTGCGGTCTCGCGGGTGCAGTTTCCTGGAAGCGTGCCGGGTGTCACAATATCACAAAGCTTTTAAATTTACAAAACAACATTTCCCAAGCTTTGTCGGACAACCGAGACGTGGATTTCCTGACATTTTCGACAAAAAACAAATATGTTGATGTCCGAGGCAATTGACTTCCGGGGTTTCACCTTGTATAAAACTTGGTCCCTGTTCCACCTCACTACCAATATCTCATATTCACCCCTGGATGGGTGTAACAAATTTATATTTGTAATCCAATTAAGTTTGACTCCAAGATGAAAATCTCCTGTTCCTATTTCAGGGATTATTTATTCGTCAAAATGTTTAAAACCTGGAAGAATGTGCTACAGCCAGACACAATAACTAATCAGCAGTAGGTAGGCAGACGGTTTGCGTGCGTGCGTGCGTGCGTGCGTGTGCGCGTCTGGTCGGGGGAGGGCAGTGTGTCGCACTGATGTAGACAGTTGAAGCATATCATGCATGGAGCACTATTAGTTAAGTGACTTCACAGACTGGCAATGCTTATTGCTGACTTGTGCCGCTTCACACAGACATTAAAGAAAGAAGATTTAAGGTTGTTTCCACACAGTGCTGCAAATTGAAAGGGGGCGGGCTTAACGCTCACTTGTACGGACCTCCCAGCCAAAAAGTCAAGTCGCCTACAATACAAGAAAACAGCAAATAGAAATCTTTGCTCATCTCACGTCTCTTTGTGTCTCATCCTTGTGGATCTGTCTTTGCAAGGAACACGTCACGCACACATGCGCATAGAGGCTGACGCATCGTTTGATACTCTTTTGCAGAGCTGAGGCATGCCTGTGGCGGATTAATTACTTTTACCGCATTCAACAGTGTTCGTTAAAAACAGAGAGCTACGATTGCACTACTGGGTGGTTCCTTAAATAATGGGGGTGAAATTCGGGATGCAAGTAAAGCATCACGACCTGAACGTGTCATCGCGCCACTGCTGCGCCGACTTGGACACTTTTGCAGCGGTGCTGCAAGCTGGAGGAGCGAGACGGCGTCTGGGAGCACGTTGAATTGGCGCAAGTTTTGCGCAATCATCAACGCACACTCATCTTTTTGAGATTTTTAATCCACGAACAATACGTATGGATTGATTTTGCGGCGCTGTTTGTTGTTGTTTTTGTGTTTTGCTCGTTTGTCTGCGCTGCTGAGTGGAGTAAATCACATCTTTCCTCCCCATCATCTTTTCCTCCGCTCCTTTTTTTTTTTTTGATTCCCTCCGACGCACGAAGAGGAATGAGCGAGGTGAGACGCAGCCGAGAGATGTGAGGGGGGAATGCGGGCGTTTTCCAGCCAAGCTTCGGCACCAGGGGAGAGGGGACAGCTCCCCGCGCCGCAGCGCGCCAGTGAGAGAAGAAGGCGTCCATTTGTTCCCCTATTTTTCCGCCAAGGTCAGTCGTTTCGGCTGTAAAAAGGATGCGGTTGGACATGACTTCCTCTCGTTTTTAGTCCGCTAAGGCTGTGAAGACGTTTGAGTCAGAAAGTGTGAGCACACGATTGGGTTAGATGCGTTCTACAGAGACTGCCTTATCCAACCGCCTCTGCTTTCTTTTGGACTGATTTTGATTCGATCAACAGCTCCTATGTCTTGAGACCGGGGATGTCTTGTCCGCGTTGAAAAATGCTGCTTTGGGTTGTCCTGCTGAACGCGGCTCTTTGTGTTGCCAGTGGGAATGTGACAAGGGACGTGTGTAAGGAGCAGATATGCTCGTGCACAGAGGTCGAGGGAGACGTACATATCGGCTGCGAAAAAAGGAGCTTCACCACGCTGCAGCACCTCACCGGGCCCAGCTCACATTTTTACCACTTGCTGCTGCACGGCAACTCGCTGTCCAGGCTTTTCCCCAACGAGTTTGCCAACTTTTACAATGCTGTCAGCTTGCATTTGGAGAACAATGGGCTGCACGACATTGTCCCGGGTGCCTTTTTGGGGCTGCAGCTGGTCAAAAGACTGCACATTAACAACAACAAGATGCGCTCTTTCCGGAAGAGTACGTTTTTGGGATTGGATGACTTGGAATATCTCCAAGCTGATTTTAATCTGTTAAGGGACATTGACCCGGCCGTGTTCAGGGACCTTAACAAACTTGAAGTGTTAATACTTAATGACAACCTCATCAGTGCGCTGCCCATAAACGTGTTCCAACATGTGCCCATTACTCATCTCGACCTGCGAGGGAACAGAATCAAAACATTGCCGTATGAAGGGATCCTTGAGCAGATCCCGGGAATTGTGGAGGTTCTGCTGGAAGACAACCCGTGGGACTGTAATTGTGACCTGGTTTCCCTCAAAGAATGGTTGGAGAATATACCGCCCAATGCGCTCATCGGGAGGGTGATCTGTGAGGCTCCCACCAGGCTGCAGGGGAGTGACTTGAACGAGACATCTGAAGCGGAGCTATGTCCTTCACAGAGAGGCGGCGCAGACACCAGCCTAGTGGCCCCTCCCACACAGGATGAGACCTCAGGGCCTGTGGCGCACGGTGGCAGCCCACGTCCAACGCCTTACAAGCCCAGCGCAGATGCCAGTGGGCCACCGACACCTGGTGGTCACGGAGCCAAGAGCCGCTCCAAATCACGTGAAAACTGGCAGCTTAAGACGAAGCCCACACCGGGGCCGACAGGTGTTAGCAGGGCCCAAGAGCAGATTGACAATGCCACCTGCCCACAGCTGTGCAACTGCAAGCTGGTCGGCTCCAGGCAGGGGCTCGGGGTCAACTGCGAGGGCAAAAAGATTGAGAGCTTGTCCAACCTGAAACCGAGGCCGCTAGCCGCCCACGAATTGAACATGAGAGACAACAACATCCACGCTGTAAAAAAGAACCAGCTTCTGAGCTACACGAGTCTCAACCTTCTTGATCTCGGCGGGAACAATATCAAAGTGATTGACAACAGCACTTTCCAGAACCAGACTGAGCTGAGGTGGCTTTACATGGATAAGAATTATCTGGATACGCTCATGGCAGAAATGTTTGTGGGCCTTGTCAACCTGGAATATCTCAGTTTGGAATACAACGACATCCAGCTGATAGTGGCTGGCGCATTCAGCCCCATGCCGAACCTGAGGGTTCTGTTTCTCAATAACAATTTGCTGAAGTCTTTGCCCCCGGATGCGTTCCTTGGAATTTCTTTGTCCAAAATAAGCCTGCATAATAATTACTTCTCCCATCTGCCTGTGGCGGGTGTGCTGGACCAACTCAACTCCATCATTCAGATCGATTTGCACGGGAATCCTTGGGATTGCTCCTGCAACATCGTGCCCTTCAAACAATGGACCGAGAGACTCGGTGCTGACGTCATTGTGAGCGATCTCAAGTGCGAGTCGCCAGAAGAGTTCTGGAAACGCGACTTTCGCTACGTACGGAACGACCTCATGTGTTCCAGACTGTACGAGCGGATCCCCCCTCCCACCTCCCTGTCCAAAAACAGCACCTACACGCTAGACTCGGGCACACGCTCAAACTCTTATATTGAGCCCAACCGAGTCTCCATTTCAGTGCTCGTTCCCGGGTTGCTACTGGTGTTCGTCACATCTGCGTTCACTGTCGTGGGCATGCTCGTCTTCATCCTGCGGAACCGCAAGCGCTCCAAGCGGCGGGACGGCAACTCGTCTGCCTCTGAGATCAACTCCCTGCAGACGGTGTGCGACTCATCATATTGGCACAGCGGACCCTACCACGCTGATGCGGGTGCGCACCGGGGCTTTGACTGCACTACGCATTTCTCCACCACAAACGATGCGTAAAAAGAAGGCGGGCCGGACTGGATTTATAAAGGACGCACAGATGAGTGCCCTCACACAACTCAAGCAACACGTTTGTCCCCACGTAAGAGACGGACAGACATTCTCGTTTCTGTCTTCTTTCAGTTGCCGTTAACCAGTTAGTCTGCCGCACAGGGGCCCAGCGCTGTATATTCTGTACATGACAATCCCTCTCTCAACGCCCTGAAATTACTCCCCCCACCTGTGCTATTAGCCGCAATTGGACTACAGATGTTTTTTTTTTTTCTTTTTTTTCTTCGGACAGCGAGGGGTCATACTATAAAAACGTGCGATGTGTGCGCAAGGGTATGGTGCACGAGCGCATGAATGTAAATGTAAATAGTCGGGCCGATGTATCAAATGCATGATGATATTTCTGCATGGTTTCAACACACGCACACATAGCGCGCAGCCAAGGAACCATGACCAGCGAAGTGGAGGCCAACCCCCCTTCATGCTCCATCAGTATGACAACTATATATATATAGATATTATGAGAGTTACATATATATGACTATAACAAAGTGCCATTTCTCTATTTTTGTGAAACTGCAGTTAGGATTTGTAAATGTTGTTTTAAACCTGTTTGGAGAGGCAAGAGGGGAACAATATTAGTATCAGAAAGGACAATGCTGTCAGTGCATGTTCTTTTTTTTCTGTTCCTTATGATTTGGTTGTCGATGGATATTGGGGTTATTTATACCGTTCTAGATGGTGCGGGTGTAGCCCCCACCTGCCCCCACCCAACCACACGCACGTCTGCGCGGTCATCCCATTTTCTGAATGTATACTGTGTTATTTTTAATGGTGTGCCAATTGTTGACTCCATGGCGACATGTGTATGAGCATGACGTCAATGGGATGCTTCTGCTGCAAAGTTGATGTAGCTCAAATAACAGTTCTGTGGTTTTGTGTGTCTCTGAATATAGCCTGCTTTGGGTGAGAGGAAATTAAAAACAACAAAAATCAAGCCATTCAAATGGGGGGTTTGTGCCGTCCTATTTTTCCCCAAAAAATGTTCAATTGAGCTAGAATGATTCGGTCGATAAAAACGTTGGAGGTAAACGTAGCATAGATTGCTCTTTATTGTAAAAAAAGAAAAAAAAAAGAAATAGTCCTTCACACATTAAAATGTATGGCTATGATTCGCCCTTACTGTGGACTTTTTTTTTTTAAAGCTATCTAACGTTGTACGGACAATTCATTGTATTTACAAGATGTGCTTGAAGTATCTATACTGGGGGAGGATTTTTGCTTTTGTGAAATGTGGCTTGTCATAAACTAGAGGAGGTACTTTTAGGCTTGCACAATCATGATGCAAGATGCTGTTTACACCATGCAGGTCTGCTTTAACCGAAAGAAGTGTGAGCACTAAATGCCACATTTAAAGAAGTGCCACAAATGCAAAGACACGCTCTGCATTTTAAGCGCAATGTAAACGCCTTGTAACACATGTTGACACCGCCAATTCATTTCATTGAAAGGATCTCAAATAGACCCCTTGCAATTAAATTAAGTTTTGTTGAGATTGTAAAGACTTCATGTTAAGTATAAAGAGCTGCAGTGAGACGGGCATGTCAGCCAAATTAGAGGGCCAATGTATCTCCCCCAGGAAACAGATGAGCGCTGTCCATGGTGCTGAATCACTTCTTTTGTTTGTTCACTCGGCAGAAGACATGTGTGACCATTTGCATTCGTGTACCCTTTACTATTATCTCTCTCACATTGGAAAAGTTGTAACAAATGATGGGAAAAAAGAATTTCATGCATAGCCTCAGAAAAATGGATCAATTAATGCTTTGAGTACGCACATGTTGTGACTCATTTGCGGTGGCCCCAAACATTTTTCACTGTGCTGTGGATTTGCTTTTACATTTCCACCCTGCTTAACCACTGGTACTAAGAACACAGTGGCCCTGTGACTCAGCAAGGCATCCCATCCTCTTCAATTCCCAGTTTTGCTCTTCTGTCCAATCCCGCAAGGGGATTTCTGGGGGTCGCTGTCTCCTGTGTGCTTCAGCCAACGTGATGTTTTATCATTTTCAAATGCTGTGTTTCAAACTACATTTTTATGCTTTGCAATAGTTGACCTGCTTCTATTTTGTTAAATAAAGTGTGGTTGAGGTTGAGTAAAACAATGTCCTGCTTTGGGAAATTTTCATTACAATTTAGTTGACATTTCTTTTCACGTCTCTGTTAGTCATTTGAATTACATTTAAATATTAGTTGGTTTCCTGAAATAACCCTGGCACTTGTGCTCAAAACCTGAATATTTATTCTATTAAATCTATACATATCATTGTGAATAGTAAAACAAATCAGGATAGAAAATAATAGAATGATGTTAAATTTAAAATGTTAAATTTGATATAAAATCAAGTAAATTTTATATGTTGTGACTCTGCCCAATACAAAGGACCGTCAATAGAGCAATGAGTTTGAAAGGGATTGGAATTGGCTGTTTTACATGCTGAGCATACAACACTACAAATCCGTTCTGGCCCAGCAGGCAATTCATAGTTACAGGGATACAACCCCCCCAATCCCTTTGTGAAAAAGAAGAGATTCAAGTGGGCAAAACCCCATCCTCTCAGCTTTCTCAGGTCTCTGTGGATTTTGCAGTTTTGTTGATGCCACTTCACAGTAATTCAATTTGAAATACGACATGCTATATTTCATTTAGTGTATGCGCATACTTTGTGCTGATAAGTTAACGCGATAGTAATTCGAGGAATTCCCAGAACTGAGCAAAAAAATTGCATGATAATGTAAGACCCGTGTGATGCTGAAGGATCCGTTTAATGCACATCAAGTCCCCAAGTACTACGGTGTTCTATAAAAAGGCCCAATATTTATTAACCACCCCCTGTTCTTTAGTGCTGGTTGCTTACACACGAACCAATTGTCTCACACGAACAAGTGGCACCATTGTGCTTGTTATTACGCAAACGTGCCTGAAAAGCGACATTTAATTACGACACTAAATTGTGGCAACACAGAATGTAGCCTGGAGCCGTAGTAAAAGCACAGCTTCACAAGAACCCCTGTAAGTCAGTTTCAGCGTGCCTAATCCGTCTTATGTTATTTATTTGGCTTCTATTACAACTTATCCTGAGCTGAGCTGAGCTGAGCTGAGTGCTGCTTTCTATGCAATGTCTTGGGTTCAATTTGAAAACATTTGTAGTGACTCAACACATTCTCCTATGCACATGCGTAACATTTACACTACAAAGATAATATGAGCGTAATTCAGCAGATTCCAATTCATAATCGACCCTGAGATGGGGTATCGGCACGTAGCACAACAGGCAAGTGCCGCCCCACCAAGAGTGGCCTTTAATCAAGATGAGTGAATGGTGTTTCCGCCAGTCCTAAGTAATGCCTTTCCTCCAGCCACCACTTATTGATTATCTCATTGATTAGAGCCAGTGGTTTCAAACATGCCCATTCCTCATGGCGCTTTAGGCGTTCTGCGGCTTGTACTGATCCGATTACTCTCTTTGCATGGGAGCTGAAACCACAACTTGAGAATGAAGCCTCTTTGGCAGAAGCTACATTCAGTTTGCTAAGACAATCTACTCATATTTTAGGAAAACAATCTTTGGCGTTCATTTCATTGGAGTAATGACCATTCGAGCAACACTTCTCAAGTAAATGCATTCCAAATCGAATAAAAGCTTCCTGATGCTGTGAAACATGATGATTTGTACATGTGTCTAATGAAGACTCATGTGAATCAAAAGTCACACACCAACACTAAATTCTGTCAGGAAGCAAGCACGGCCTATTTTAGTCATTTTAATTTGGCAAAACTAATTTGGATTAAGTCCAAGGAAACCTGGCATTGTTGCTGGTCAGGAAGAGAGTGGATTGTTGGTTAAAAGCACTCGTGAAGCCAAACGTATGCCAACCACAGGGCTGTTTTTCATTGTGCTTTGCTGCACTAATACTAACATTTAAAGTAACAATTATTTGTTTTGGGGGCTTTCCGTTCAGTCCAATAATGAGAAAAAACATTATTCAGGGAATTTGTCAATTTCAGCATGAAATATAAAGAAAAATACTGATATAAAAATGTGCTTTATTTCTTTGATAACTACGGCGCTATGCTGTGTCAGGTTGTTTCAATTTTTGTTTAACCTTATATCTGCAGAATCAGTTGAGATTCAAGCATACACACGAGCCTCTGGATGGTGCAATGCACTCAGATGGCGCCTGTTTAACTGAAAGCACTATAAGAGAAAGCTGCAATGTTAACACGATGGAGAGAAACTTGCATAAATCGACGCGCTAGGCCTAAGGCACCGGGTCAGAGGACAGATGGAGAGAAAATGACTCATTGGGAGGGGGAAAAAAACAAAAACACTTCACTTACATTTGGGGATATGGCACAAGGGCTTTGTTTTGCACTGACCATTGTTTGTTCACTAACTCAGTGCACTAACAGGATAGATCAGTTGGTTTGCATTTACATTTACCTACACTGAATTGCAGATTATAAGATTTGATTTGTTGAGCCAGCACACCACTACAAAATATGTTATAAGGCCTTGATCATCTCATTTAAAAAATTCTAAATTGACAGGGTCCATTCAATTATAAATGACATTTGATAGATTGCTACTTTTGCACTTACTTAACCTTTGCACTCAGCCACCAACTCAGGTAAATGACCAATCTTACTTTGACATTTCACTTCAGATTTTCTTTTCACGTATTTTATGTTTAACAGTTTGATAGAGCCTATGAAAAAAAATTTCCACCACCCAACAAACAAAATGTGGTGGCCGTGGCTCTGTCCGAGCCACATGTCATTCTATCCTTGGGCAAGACACTTGACACACCTTGCCTCAGGTATTAGCTATGAAAAATAGCCTCTTGGCTAATCCTGTTCCAGCTACAGAAATGTTCATTGATGAGAACAGTCCCTGTCAAATAAACAATTAACATACTACATATAATCACTTCCAAGTCACTGTGTTCACGCCCACAAAGTACATTTATTTACTAGGAGGTCAATTTGCTAATAATTTTACAATAATACGTTCTATGCGCCGCCGCTATCTTAAAAATGGGATTCTGATTAATAATTTGTTTGTGGAAAATGCAAAAGTAGAAAAAGCCACTGTTTTGCCTTGTACATTCAATTACTGGCAAGTGAAAACGACATCACAGTGCCTAAGGCCTCAGGTACGCTAATCACAGTCAACACTCACTTGTTTATTGGTTTTGGTTATGTGCGGCAGTGTGATATGATGTTCAATTGCCAGTATGTTCCGTGACAAGGCTAAATTCTCCCCCTGAGAAGAATAAAATCCAATGAATTTGTCTACTTAATTATTGTTCCTTACGGCAATATTAATCAAAAATCTGAAATGCAATTTCTGTACAAAAATGTGCATTAAAGCTGAGAGGCTGAATGAAAAATTGTGGAATGATTTGGAATAATATGACATAGAATGACAGTGGCAGGAAGTCTAGGAGGAACATGCAGCCTTCCGATAACGATTCAAGAGAATATTCCCAAAACAATGGTGAATTAGGGGTGTGCACAGCCCATAATCCATTAGAACGTAGCTTACCCTTGGACTTTGTTGTGTTCATGGGGATAGCCCGAGAAACCTAGTAGTTCCAAAAGAAATTAGCCAATTACGAAAAAAAAAAAAGAGTTACTATTAAGGTTTGTTCACACCAACACACCCCTTGTATTTGGAATCTGATTGACAGTTTAATGGGCAATGTGTGGAGGTGTATTCATGAGCCACAAGTACAAGGGGATGTGTGTGAAGTGCTCTGTGGTGACCTCAAGTAGACCTGCATATGGAGAGGTGTTCCTTTGATTAATAAGAGATTCTAAGCTTTGCTAAGCAAAATTGACAGTCATCTGCCAACCCTGAAACAGCGAAACATGACCACAGCCACTGTCAGATGGACAAAAGAGCTACCAAAAAAAATAGGCTCCGCGGCTTAGCTCCGCAATACCGGGGATGTATACTAGTGAACCAACCAACCGTGCCATGAGGTTTCGTGGCCCATGTTGACCACCGCAATTAAGTGGTGAGGGCTGTGATTCACTCTAAGTTGGAAGAGAAACATAAACTCATGAACCTAGTGCCAGGTAACTCTCATGGCCCACTGTTGAATTTTGCATGGGACAAAGTCGAGGTGGGTTGTTGGGACTTTGGGCAACAAGAACACACAATATTTGAGAGCTATCGTGTTACGCCACATATTGTGGTTTTGCCCGAAAAACGTAAAATAAAAGTACTGCTTGCAGACAGTGTTTTTCAGGGTCTGTGCTGGGGAACACACAAAGGTCATGAGATGGCTAGAGATATAGTATTACTCAATTGATTGAGAGATTGATAGACACACTATCTTATATAACATCAGGCACATGTTGTTTCTTTGTGATTGTATTCAAACTGAGATCCATAACCGACATGGTGAGAAACGAACTTTTTAGGGTCTGGCCATGACAATAATACCTCAGATGGACAGCAGGTTGGATTCCGCTTGCAAAAGAGCTTCTTCTGATGTTGGATTTTCTCCCCTTGGGGGAAAAAGTTAATGAGAGACAGAGCAAAGAGAGCTAGCAAGCCAATCTATAAACTGTCACGATTTCTCCCTTGACGACTGCTTGATGGATGACTGCATTCCCTTGTGGAACCAGAACACCCTTTGTGAGGGTAGCGATGAACCGCCTTTTTGAGATCTAATTACAGTTTCCTCTGTTTTTAAATTCATTGGTCTGGCCTCAGAATATGAATGATCTGAAGCCTTGGGGAGTCTGCTGGTTCAAATGGAAAGTGTTTCACTCGAGGTATCTACAGTAGATCTGCTTTCTATAATGTTGGTATAAAAAGATAATGTGAATGCCAAAATCAGAAAGAAATCCACAATATCCACATCTGCTGATGCAATACGCCTCAAATCAGAAAGAGGAAAACGATGCATAATGAAAGCCGTCTGCACAGTTGGCATAGAAAAGATGGAGGAAAAAAAGGGTTCATTCTATGAGGATGACTCTCTCTTTTCTAGCCCTTTTCTCTTTGCTTTTTATGCCGACCTCCCCGGTTCTTGCTCTCTCCCCGGGGCTTAATTTATGGTTTGCTATAGAGATGCGAATGTCAACCCACGCTCTCCTCTGCTTTGTTAGCGAGCTAAAAGCATTACAGACTACATATAGAAGGTGTGCACGCATGCAGCTGACAAGCATACAATTTAAATGAGTACAAAATGTGTATTTTCTTATTTTTGTGCAATAGTGCTCAGGTAACTAGTTTCTCAGCCTAAACCTAAGGAGCAGTGAATGTTTGGAAATTTGAGAATTTTCAATAATATCAAGTATAGGATATTATATCACAGCAATTCCAATGCAAAGGGCTATGATTTATCAACCAGTTAAAGTTTATGTTGATCAAATTCACCACTGGGTTAACAGTGGCGAATTGTTTAGCACATTCATATTGGTAAATAGAAGCAACCTATGATGTTTGAGCATATGCAGAGTGAGCCGTTATCTTGAATTAAGAATGCCTATACAATCTTCTCTTCTTTTTGCATTCATTTTTCTTTCACTACAAGTATTGAAATAAATGTGTTTGGCCCCAATAAATTCCAAAGGACTCACTAAATTCTTTACCGATTTTGACAATGATGAGTATGTTAGAAACATCAGACCTGCAGGTATGATACAAGACACGTGGGTATATTTTCTAATAGGTGCTTTCAAACCATATTACTTCGTATAGCAAAACATCACTTCATGTCCATTTTCCCTCATTCTATCAGGCAGTGTGAATAAACAGTAGTGCAAACATCAATGGCATCTGACATAAATTTGGATAATCCAACATACAGAAATCCCTGTGACGTATTTTACATGATATAACACAGGACAATTAGGCAACCTGTGATCTGTATGCCATCAAAAGTGTATTTAAAAGTGGGATGTGTGTTAATCGTATTCATTGGGAGGGATCCTTTAAAAAAATCAACTCCTGCTTGGGCCACATTTTAAAAAGCAGTGAATGCAAAATGAATGCAATGATAACATTTGTGCATCTTTTTTCCATGATTTCACTCAAATGTACATGCCATAGTAAAAGGGAAATGAAAAGGGGACGAGCCAAGTCAATCATGCATGCATACATGACCAAAATGGCTTTAATTTCATGTCCCGTCAGTCACACCTCCCACTGCCAGATGTATTTTTATACAAGATGGTAGGAGGATTTTGAGCTTCATTCATGAATGAGCGATTGGGAGAAGTACAACATGACGTCAAACATGATCAGTGAGCACCAACAACAACAAGAAAAGAAAATTGAGACAAGCAATTGATTTCACTTCAGTAGTGAAATGCAATTGTTGCCTCTAAACTTCACAGCCTTTTCCAAAAGCTCAATATGGAATAATATTATAACCAGAAAACAAACAAAACATTTTTGAACAAGATTCACGACAACATGATGGCAGGTAGCAAAATCTGAAAGTGTAAAGAGGAATATTCTTCTTGCTTTGGATGCTAACAGTTCTTTCTGTATTGGCAGCACCGACGCAGACGTCAGTCTTTTTTTTTTTTTATTGTATTCCCACCGTCCCCACCTCACCTTCACGATTCACATTCTTCTAAAAACAATAGCCTATCTCAATTTTGATGAGTTCAACTTGCGTCTCCATTTTAACCATTTTAATTTCACCCAAACCACATATCTGCCCCCACCTCACTTGATTTCTAACCAGTTCTTGTTACAAAGACACAATCACTCAACCATCCAAGCCTGACACCCTACTCCCCCTATTTTTATCGCCTATCAATTGTTCGAGCATCCTTTGATATTGCAGCTTCACACCTGATTGGAACTTGCCTTTTTTTCTACTGATGTGGCTCGGAAGGAGAATGAGGGAAAATGAGAGGAATTCAAATGCTTTAAGCATGATTACATAGCGCATCTTGTGGGTTCAAAGTGAAATGCGTTCTTTAAGCTTTGCTCACAGTTCGATCTTTGATGGTTTCCGTAGTAACCATAACTTGCTCAAAATTGGGTCAATGACTAGCCACTTCAGTTTAGCTATGGTTCTTGCCACATTGTGAAGCATATGTTCTGTTTTTCCTTGACAGTTCCAACAGTTCAAGGACATGCACACACACACACCCACGCACGCACACACGCACGCACATACACGCACACACACACACACACACACACACACACACACACACACACACACACACACACACACACGCACGCACACACACACACACACACACACACACACACATTTCTTACCATTTTTAACCAAATCCTCTATGGACCAATTAGATTTCCTGGTCTGGACAATATTTCAAGGGCATGTACAAGTATGCACACATAGACACACACACACACACACACACACACACACACAATTTGCTCTTGAAACAAGTACACATAGGCCTAAAAGTTTTCTTATTACTTATTACTTATGGACAAACTGTTTACTGAAAATAAATGGTATATTTTTCTTGGTTAAGATGACTTAAGAATGATTTACCTACAAATTTACAACTATCGTAAGAACTCTGGCTTGTACTAAAGAAACAAAATTTAAAAAATCTTATGATGATATATTTTCTTGAAACACACTTTTTTTCTTTATTGTTTCACTTTTCTTAAAGAAATACTACCTTAACTTTAAAAATATTGACCAAAAACAAAGCATTCAGAGTGCATATAAGGTCCTTGTAGTGTAAGTATATTTTCCACTCATTTTTTTAAAGAGCTCCGTATAACATTTTTATTGCGAAAAAAGTGCATTTCCAGCGATTCTATGACATCAATTAGAACATACAAACAGCTGCCAGTGTCCCCCGCAAAAAACGATGACACTTTGAAAAGTTGTTTAACATTCTTACTATGTGGTTTTTATTTCTTAAAAAGAAAACACGTGATGCTCATCCCATTGCGAGGTTCTTGGGCATGCAATTCCTACATTTAAAATGTAGACTTCTGTCTAATTACCTCTCAAACATTTTTGTTTGAGAGTAGTGAATTATCTAAAGCGCACTAATAATCAACAGCAGGAGTTTATTCCAAAGGTGGCTGCAGTGGTGGTTCTAGATTGTTTTTGCTGAGCAGGCGAGGGGGTGGCAGGAGGTTCATTTGGGGATGAAGGTTATACACACACACACACACACACACACACACACACACACACACACACGCACGCACGCACGCACGCACGCACACAAACGCACACACACAAGCCCGAATGCACATGTTCCCCGGCACACTTTCTGCATGTCACATGAAAAAGAGCACTAATCCAATCTCTGTAGGCTACACAATAACAACTGTCACCTGGAGCTGCCACAAACGATTTGTTTTGCTAGTCGACTGGTCACTGATAGTTGCAGATCGCTGCAATTAGTTAATGAATGCAATTAGTTAATGAATCGGATCTTTTGTGAAGCGCAGCATATCAAACCATCAAGCAGCTGCTCTTTTATGACCATCATTTGTTTACAGCCTGAATCCTTTCAGGTATGTACAAATAAAGAAAAAAAGACAGTTAGTACTTTCAATTTTGGTGAAACATTGCAGCTTGTATCAAGCATTCCTTAAAGGCGATACTGAGGCCTTAACATTTTTAGCTCTGAAGGTTCGGATTATTTTAAACTGGAACTAAATTCTACAATGCACAGTTGCACCATCAATAGTATGAAAATGAATACAAAATTTAATATTAAATATATTTGACTCTTTATTAAGCTTTTTCTTAATAGAAGACAGTAAAAGCAGATGAGTACAATTAGGAAAAAGACCTCTGAAAACAAACAAAAATACTGGTAAACACGTATTGGTTTTTATGTGGCTAATTCCAAACCTATTTTTGCTTCACAAAAGGATGTCATTTGCCCACATATGGCGCCGGGGCAACTTCCAGGGGTGGGTAATCAAAAAATATGCATTGCGAACGGCCTCCAACTACAAGCTCACTCGTCCCATACTGAACAGACTGATAGGCATTTGACCTGTCGTTGGAGGGCCTCCTTCTCGCAGGCCTTGCACCAACGTTCGGGCAGACGAGTCGCAGTGCATGTTCAAGCGGATGCCGTGAGCGAGCACACCAGCGCTGCCCACTCCTCTATCCAACAGAGGAGCAGTGGCGGAGGTGCAGTTATTGATGAAGATGGATTATTTTCTGTCTGAGGTCAAGGAAGAGAAGAATGCTGAGTTGGACGGAATCTGCAGAGTGGAGGATGTCAATGGTGACTTTGAGGTGCCCTGTTTTGGTGCTGTAACAAAGATGGAAGACAGATTGAGAATGTTCAAATTGATCATTGGAATTGAGGTGAGTTTTAGCTTGGTGTGACACAAAAAATTCCAAACTTTTGGACAAAAATCAGAGGATAGAAATGGGAAAGACGCTACTCATAGTGTCATTTTTTTTTTTTTTTTTAAGGACGGGTGATAGCAACTACTTTGAGAGTTTACGAGATGGAACCAGAGCTGAGGGAGGAGTTGATGATATTGGTGATGAGTTGAGGAGATAGCTGGGGGACAGTCTTGGGAGAAATTTGAGTGAGGGGCTGAGGTGTGAAGATGGGGGTGCGTTGGTGCGTAGCGATGCTGATGCAGGTAGTCAGATTACTATTTGTTATGACAAATGTAGGTTGTAAAAATGATGCACTGCACTGATGTACTGTAATTGAGTTAAGGGAGGTTTATTCTAGATTTGATGAGTATTTAGTGTGGAAAAATAGAGCCTTGAACTTGGATCAGCCAGGGTTCCTGAGTTCTTTAATAATAATAACAAATTAGGGCTCCTGAATTCATCCAAGGATTAACTATGAACTGCAAATCAGTTTATGTTCTGATTCGTCCGTGCAGAAAAAAAAAATCTATGCGTGCTCACTCATCATATTGTGAAGAGTTGCCCCACCAAAAAATCTGCTTTGAGAATGAAGCTAAGCAGAGATGTTGGGTGGCAAAAAAAAAAAAAAAAAAGATGAGATACAATAAAACTCTTCGGGCGTGTTACACAACACACCAGGGTACTGTCACATTTGCGTGTTGCTCATTCCTATTGCACTACTGTCGCTGACGCAAAGACATTTTTGCATCACCATAGCACACGCTGCTAGGCTCAGATGGTTTTAAAAGCTTAGAAATATCAACTTCAAATTAATCTGCTAAGTGTATATGTTCACTGATACAGTGTTTGTATTATGCTGAAAATGATAAATGGTATTTTGGATATTAGCAATCTGCCACATAAAACCAGAGAAGGCATGTTGAGCATGAGTGTGGGGAACAAAGGCTACCACGCTCATCACTATCATGGTTTCAAGTGGAAAATAGTCACCATTACAGCTACAAGGAGTGACGATTGAGTAAAATGTGGACGGGCCTGTCCCCTTTGTAGCAATAGCGCATGTTGAAATACTTTCTTAAAGGCTTTTTGTGTTCATTCATTCAGTAGTAAGGTTTGTTGGGTCAGAGGTCATTGAAGTTGGAAGAGTGTCCAAGTCATGCCCAAATGTGTGTGATGTATTAGGGTCAGAGGTGTCAAATTCAGGTCCGGAAAGTAAAAACCCTGCCAGTTTGGTTTTAGCCACAGGTACTTCTAATCTGACAAGCCAGCAGGTACACAAGTGACCCCCCCTTCCTCCCCCTACTGTGACACGGTTTCCATTTTCTGGACCTGCATTTGACACTTCTGCTTAGGGGGCAGTCATACTGCAAAGGGTAATGTGAATTTGGAAGGTTTGTTAAAGTTGATCTATTCATGTATCCTTACCATTACAAAAACAAATGTGACTTTTAATGTGAACGAAAGACATCCATGATGTGACACGCATGTGCACAAACCATGACGTTGAGTGTCACGCACAAAAAACGATGTCTTCCGGCATTGTTTACAGAAGTAAATATGGTCCACTATGTCGGGGCTCATCTTTTAATCATCTCATATTCAGAGAGGAACAATGTGGGAGGAGGTAGAAATAATGATGGGGAAATGATGCGAGGCGTTTCAATCTCCTCATTTCATTGAGAGATCTACTAAAAACGATGGCACATCATTTTGCCACGCTGAATGGTTATCGCCACAAATGTCCACTTTATAATCCCTGTTTCGAGTGGAAGTAAATTAAAGTTAACGTCAACACCGTGACGCAAAACAACTTCGCAGCCCCACCTGCATTTGACTTCTGATAACGTATAGATCGGATCCTTATGACCTGTCCAGCCAGACTGAGGTCGCACAGGATAAAAACAGACAATCTCGGACCACATATGGAATCGAACAAAAATCATAATTGAGCTATTCAGACTAACACAAAAAAATAAATAAAACAGATACAGGTCACATGTGGGCAAAAAAAATCTGATTTTTGTCTTGTTTGCTTGCAGTCAACGCCAAGATAGACCAATCTGGCCAAATGTAACCAACGCCTACACCCTGCGGCGCCGGCCCAACTGTCGGCACATCGCACTGGAAAAAATGACAAAAATACATTGCAACAGACAGACAGTGATGCTGACCATTAAGGACCTTCTTTATATGCATGATATGTAATACCACCATATCATCTGCAGCAATACTCATGATTCCTTATGGTTAGAAAAAGCCAGCTTAAAATATCTTTGTTTGATCCACTAGTACAGGGATTTTCAATTGGTTTTGTCCGAGGACCCACCATTATATTTTGAACCAAAGGAGGATAGATCGATATGGCTATTTATTTGCATTTGTATGTCTATTTTGGGAATCTCAGCTACATTTAACATAATTTGGATGGGTGAATGATTTGCAAAATTAGCTGGAAAATAAATCAAGTCTAAATGGACGTGAAGATTGAACCCACCATAAATAAAAAATCAAGTTTCAATAATAAATCAGTTTTATTTGTAAAAATGTTACAATTCTTTTTCATTTCCAATTTCGTGGACCACCTGCAATGCTGCCAGGGACCACGAGAAGGCCACGGACCACCTGTTGACAATCAATGCGCTAGTACTTCTGGCAGAGGGACTGCTGGAACCAGACACAGACCAGTTGAGCGGTACGTAACTGCCCCAGTAATGATATCCACAGTTGGAACAATGGAGGATTTACCAGGAATGATATGAGGCAGAGTGGACAATCATGCTTTGTGGTCCGACAGGATCCATCCCACATCGGCTTGTTCATACCTGTCAGCTGTTTACTGAATGCTTGATGCCCCTTTTAAATTTTGTGTCATGATGATAAATGCCAACCACTTTGTGACCACAGCTTTGACCATTGTACATAACGAATAATATTTCCCTGCTTCCTCATAACTCATTCCCTGCCCAGTTATGAATTGAACGTTGTCTAAAGCTGTCAATGGCAGTGAATGAGTTAATGTTGCAGCGGCTGTTATGGTATGTTTCTAGAACACCCTCACTTTTTATTTAGGTCAAACACGTTTCCCTCACTTTTATGGTCATAGGCCTGAGGACACCGATATAGTTCATTGATGTGGAGCACGTTTAAGGAGACGTCAATGTTGAATTGACATCAGATGCCCACTGGTAATAAAGGTGTCATTTTTCAAATGACCCAATGTCGTTCGCAAAGCACAACAAATATATCCTGTACAGATCGTTGGAGAGGTTTGACTTGTTCAGCGGCGTCACATCAATGATTATTATTTGCGTGTAAATCAGACTAGACAAATCTCCCAAGGCTGGAGTATCTTTATATATTTTGGGGCTTATTTTATCATGGGTGATATGAAAATGCTCATATACACGCATGCAGAAAACACAGGCCATCAGCCTAATTACAAGTGACAGGGAGGCAGCTAAGGGAAACAGCAAAAGCCATGGTCAGTTCCACTGTGGTGCACTGCTGGCAGTATGCCCTATTTAGATATCTATCTCACTCACACACACACACCCTCACACACACACACACACACACACACACACACACACACACACACACAAACGAACACACACACACACATTACCAATTAGCACACAGCTATACACGCAAGATGTACCAGTGTGGAAACGGATAGAGCGAACAAGCACAAACGGAGACGCAGAAAGGGAAAATGAAATTACATGCTTGGCAGCGTTATCGTTTACAGTGATTCAGTACAATGGACAGAAGCACATGTGCGGTAATAGAGATGGAACAGTCACATTTGTTCACTCCAAGAACATCCCCATACACACGCATGCACACACACACGCACACACACGCACGCACACACACACACATTGGAACAATGCCATAAACTGAGATGCAGACCTCCTGAATCTTTTAATTAGATGTCTGTTTTGACAGGTTATTCTCAAGAACACTTGCTGCCCACCAGGGTCTTTAGATTCTCAACGAGGGCAGATAAATGCCTACTTGCTGACCTAAGTGACATGTATGCAGTTTTATAATTATGTTTTGAGCCATCACCTTATTGCGGTGGAGCGGTTTGTGCGTCGCATTGATGCTGGGCAAAGCTGTGTACAGTAATCCCTCGTTTATCGCGGATAATTGCTTCCAAGACCACCCGCGATATGTGAAAATCCGCGAAGTAGTGTCACCCTCTCATTTTTAACAGACATATATTATTTGTGTATCAATAGACGAGTGAGGGGGCCAGTTCTCTCAAGGACTCAAATAAATGCCGGAAGTATTTAACCCGTCCAACTTTGCTTACCGAAAGTCCCGCCTCATATAGTCCATTGTATGGCCTCACTCCGGAAAGGAGTTGAAGGCGAATGTAATTACACTGAGATCAATAGTCAACCATCTTTCAGGGCACAGTAACGATTTGTATTAGATACAAATTGACTCTATCCTCAATGTTGTTGAAGTTCTCTTAATAGGATGCAAAGATTTGGAGCATACAAGCTACTGTTTTTGGGAGGAAAAAAACAACCTCATTCTTTAAAACTGTTAACTTGGGGCTTCATACCTCAGAGCTGGTGGTTGTCACTGTGGAAATGTCATCCGCTGTAATGACTTTTTAAAGACAAAGGAGTCGTAGTGTTGCCGGAAGTAGATAGTAAATTTATACATTTAGCAAGATTTACCTGTTTACATCATTAGATCGATGAAGGTAAGTAGGTTGTTTTGTCTTGCTGGGCTCTTTTACTTCTTCTCTCTCCCTCTGCCCCTGAGATGGGGAGAGGAGATGATGCCGGCTGCTCCGTCACAAAGCGTACATTTTAGAAATGCATTTTAGATCCGCCGGGGCTCAGAGGAGCTTCAAAACATGCTCATCTTTCATAGTGAGATGAACAAAAATCAATATTTCAGTCATTTTTTTTCTGTAAATCATTGTTGACAGCCTTTGAGTTACCACAAAATGAGTTCTAACATATATATATATATATATATATATATATATATATGACTTTTGTAATTAGAATAATAATAAAAGAATAATATATATCAGAACTCAGACTTGCATCCATATTCCTGATTCATGTTGACATTAACGAGCATCATTAAAGACTTTCATTGATTCAGTTTGATCGAAATCGTTAATAAAGTGCACTTATTTATCACTTTAATAACCACATACATGGCCTAAAGCACTTTTCAAAGCCTCATATCCATTTATTTCAAAATGTGTAGGTTACACCGGCCGTTGATGTTGCATGTCATTGCCATTCAGTCTGTGCAACAATATGAAATCATTTGTTCTGATTCAAATATGAGGCTCTTTTTTTTTTCCATAAAAGCTGGAGTAAAACAAAAACTCTGTCCTCAGCCAACAAGAGACTTCTTTTTCAACTATCAGGCAATCATTAAACATTAAAGGTGGAACAAAAGAACAAAGATGAACAGTGATCTACCGCCCCTCATCTCCCTCCATGACCATTAGCTCACGCTGTGCATGACAAATCTGGATGCTTTTGTCATGAGTATAGACAGACTCAAGAGCAGATAACACAGTGAAGTGTTTCCAAGCCCGGCTGCACTTTTGTTCTACAAATAATCAATGTACTCTATTTACACCTAGAATAATAATTTCCCAAAGACATGCTAATAGAGAGCATGAATTTTACCCAGGCAAATGTTGGAGGGTATGAAGACAAGCATATGTAGTAATGTTCAGTGTGTATCAGGTACTCATACTTGCAGGACCAGTGTGGCAAGTAGCACTGTACCAGAAGCTGAAAATACTAAACTATTTTTATTTTATTTGTTCATTTGACAGGGACAGTGCACATCAATGAACATTTCTGTAAATGCCTCAGAATTAACTAAGGAGCTTTTATTCATCTGTAGTCCCTTAGGCAAGGTGTGGGAAGTGTCTTGCCCAAGGACACAATGATGACACGTGGCTCAGACAGAGCTGAGTTTGAACCGCCAACTTCTGGTTGCTGAACGGCCCGCTCTGCTGCCTGAGCCACGGCCGCTAAAAATGGTGTGGTGAGATACATACATTATATTAATCAAGATAATAGTAAGACACTTCTATATGTAATTTTTCTGGTTTGTTAGGTCGTATGTTAGGTCATGGGTTCAAATATAGGCTGTGACTTTCCTGTGTGGAGTTCACATTTTTGCTGTCTCGGTGCATGTGTGAATTTTCTGCGGGCATGCCAGTTTCATCCTACATTCCAAAAATATAATTGTTTAAACCCTAAATTGTCCACAGGCATGAATGTGAGTGTTTGTCTTTGTTTCACTTCAGTAATAGGCTGCAGCAAACTCGTGAACCAAAAGAGAATAAGACACACAGAATAAATAGATTAATTTTCAGGTTATTTCAATTTAGCTAGGACAAGGGTGAGGCAAGGTAAGGCCGCTTTATTTAGTGCATTTCCTAAATTAGCTAACTCATTGTGATTCACGTAATTAACAATACAACAAAAAACTCCATAAAACAATGCAGAGTCTCATACTGAGTCAAAGGCCTTCGAATAAAAATGTGTTTCAAGACGAGTTCTAAAAATGGACAAAGAGGGGTCTTGCCAAATGTTTAGCAGGAGATCATTTCAAAGAGCGAGACTGGCAACGGAAGACTCGAGCCTCTCTGAGCTACCGCTTATTTCTCGTTACCTCCTGTAGCGCCTGGTCCGCTGACCAGAGGCACCGGGCAGGTGTGCAGGCGTGGAGCTACTCAAAAAGGAAAGATAGAGTGAGACCATTTAAAGATTTGAAAACACATTTAAAAATATCTTAAAATAAAGTCTAATGGAGCCAGTGAAGGAAGGCCAGAATTGAAGTTATGTGCTCCCTCTTACAAGCTTGACTTAGGTGAGCTTTTAGGACTGACTGGAGAAGCTTGCTGACTCCAAAATTGCATGACAATAATCTAGTCAAGATGTAACTAAGGCATGGATTATTGTTGCTGTGTGTTGTGTTGTGTTGTGTTGTGTTGTGTTGTGTTGTGTTGTGTTGTGTTGTGAGTGTTTGATCTTCTGCCCTCTGGGAAGAGGTACAGGAGCCTGCGCTCCCGCACCGCCAGACTCACCAACAGCTTCATTCTCCAGGCTGTTAGGATCCTGAACTCTCTTCCCCCTTCTGCGTAGCGTCCTGTACTTATTTATTGTGTTATTTGTTTATTTATTATTTATTCATCACTCTTATTTATTCATTCATTGTGCCTTCTTGTTTTATTTTTCTTGTGTTGTTTACTTGTATGTACATTGTGAACTATGTCTTGTCACCGTGGGATAGTGGGAACATAATTTTGATCTCTTTGTGTGTCTTGGTATGTGAAGAAATTGACAATAAAGCAGACTTTGACTTTGAAAAGAGGGACTTTACTTTATTTAGCTCCCTAAAATTCAAAGGGCTGGATTTAAAAAGGCACCAAATTGCTGGTACAATTTGAAATCACTATCTATTCTCAAGCTGAAGTTGTAGACTGTCAGCTTTTCCCAAAGTCAACAGGGTGGGATGGGTTTGGGCAGAGGGAGCAAAAGGTCCAGAATATGAAAATGTTTCACAGATGCAAATCATGCCAGCCCCAGTTGTACCTCCATCGGGGTTATAAAGCAGAGGAGTTGGGTGAAGCTTTTGTTTCCGCAATGTCAGGCCTGGCGGACTCAGATTTGGGCTTTAACTGCTCTGATTTTGATGCAAATGAGAGACACTGCATGGTTTGGTCTGCAACTACTTCCAACCCTCAATGGCGCACAAATGCACCCGTTACACCCAATTCAACCAGCGTCTACCAAAAGAAATATAAACACACCCATGCGCACAGTTAGATTGCGTTCTGCGCTAGACTTGCGCTCTGAATGAAAAAAGTGCCCTATTTGTTGCTTTAATATTGTAAACTCTCTAATGCCTTCAGCTTCAAATTGCTGGCCAATACCAAATACACAAAATGGAAACATGATTAAAACAAACTAACTAACAAACAACTTGAATCTTAACCAATCAGATTTCGAATTCAATTGTAGCCACCCAGAAGGCATTGGAGGATATCAGCCATTTTCCTCTGATTTCTTCAGTGCTATTCAGGTGGAAGGGATTACATAAAAGTGGGAGAGCATGGCTGTTAAGAAAATAATCGTTTTCAAGGTGGAAAAGAATAAAATGACATTGTAAAGATAGTACACCCGCAGCTGGCTGGTTTAAGCTGGTAAAGCATATATGTATTCTCTACTTCCGTATCGGAAACAATTAGGGCAAGGTACTTGTAGGTTTGGTGCTGAGCAAACTTTGCGGGTCTGTCACTGCTGTATTGCTGTATGTGAACTATTTCTAGTATTTTTCCATCTAATGCATTGTACAGAAAATATTCCGAGGTAGAATCATGTCTTTGGATTAAAAATAACATTCAACCAGACTGCTAAATCTGAAGAGCCCCCATCTGGGTTTTGAAAGCAATGTGTTTTTGCTGAGGTAACATTGTTTTCTAACAGACCAGTGAAAATTACGACTTGTGCAAAAACCAAGCTAACACAAGTACCTATTTCTCATCAGCAAAGCAATGTGATGTTTTGTTCTGTTTAATTATTTAGTTTTGCAAATTATAGCAGTACAAGCGATCTAAATTATCTATATCCATGATTGCAGAGAACACAATCAAATATAAAAGCACACAAAATGCTTGTGTCTCAGCAATTACATGAAAGGAATGAAAAAATATACATCATTTGACAGAGGAGCGTCTATAAGATATAAGGTTTACAGCTTGAACGGCAATCTTGTTTGTGTATGAAACATAATGATTTCACTGCCGATGTCTCAAATGAACCACATGCCTGCCTATCACTCAGTGTCAACTAAAAGTGGATGTAATGATATTACAATGTAAGTGGATTTTTGTATATAAGAGCAGTGTGGAGGTATTTTAGAATTGTATATTTATCGGCTGGTTATCTCATTATGCATTATGACGCATGCTCATTGCACATCTTCTCAATAATTACAACACCAAACGGCCACTATGGTGATCCACTCAATTCGGTGTGCTGGTCATGACTCATAAAGCAATGGCATTTTATGCATGATTATGCATGCTTTCATTCAGATGACTAAGGGCGCAATTTTTTTTCTCAGTGCAAGTCCAACTGTGCGCAGCGGTGGACTTTTCTTTCTTTTGATATTTTGCAAGACTGCACAGGTAGAATTGGCCTAACAAGGCATTTGCATCATTGCGGAACTGAACCAGCCGAGCCTGGCCAATCAAAGTGCAGTCCCCTCATTTTCATTAATACCAATGCATGTAGTTCTTCACATTATAGAAAGCGAATAGCCTTGCTGGAATCTGTGCATGACATTGATGGGTTGGCATCGAGATTGCATATGTTGGCAGTCGTGACGTGGTCAATTGAAGAACGCCTTGAACCCGCACAACCCTGCGTCCGTGTGTAGCCCCCTCCCTCCCTCTTGTTATCCAATTTTTTTTAAAGATGATAATTTATTCAATGAGTTTAATCCTACAATGATTCAGAGTGATTGTCCCACACTGTTTTCATATTTATGAATGAAATTCAATGACACCCACCACACACATTTGCGGCGCTCCAAATCGGTCTGCCTGCGTCTCAATCAAATACACCAAACGCACATTACACCATCTGCGCTGCCTGGGCCAGCCGGGAGACAGTTTCTGTAGCACGTCCTGGGTCATCCCGGGGGCCTCCTTCCAGGGCAACGTGCCCAGAACATCTCACCAGGGATGCATGTCGAAGGCATTCGACCAAAATGCTAACGCCAAGTTATTTGTCTTGCCTTCATGCAGAAGAGCAGTGGCTCTACTCTGAACCCCTACACAAGAAACTCATTTCGGCTGCTTATATGCTTGTGATGGGCTGTGTGTCTACGCGTGATAGACACCTTGCCTATCAGACAATGCAGCTGGGATTAGCTCCAGCTCACCCACGACACCAAAGAGGATAAAAAATTAAGAAGATGGTGTGATGGATGTTTTCAACCTCAGCATTTTACCAGTAGTATTTCTTCTTCAGATTCACATTATTTTGTTTTCATTCGACTCCATTCCAAGGAAGAGAAAATACATCATAGGTCAGTATCGAGCCAATGTTTACAGGACTTTTGCTCTCGAGTATAAATCATTATCCGAAAAAGATTGACATTGCAGTTGACATTCGCAACCTTTTCAAGCAGAAGCCTATTTTTGTCCAGCAGGACCAGGATGTCTTTTGTATGACAGATCAGAGCTCTCAACCAGTCTCAAAGATCTTCCTGTTACACTTTTATGGGGGATAAAAATCTGGATAGTATGGTGAAAGGCATGAATTTTGAGAATCAGCCACCACCATGCAAGTGTAACCAATGTTTCTTCTTGCTGCCACTGTGTGTACGTCTGCATGACTCCTGTTGCTATGGTTATGCCTTTCTCTGGCTCAGTCTGCAAGCGGATAAATAATGCACACTAATGCTGGCTTGGTGACAGCACTGCACCAAGCTGTTACTCACATCAACTTTGGCTGGGAACACAAACGCGGACATAAATATGTTTGCTGGTATACAGCAGCACAAGGAACAACCCCTTAATCTAGTTAAAATTATGAGCCTACCAACACTAAATGCATCATCTTTCAGGCAGGCTGCATACAATATAAAACAATCCGCTTGTTTCCTGATAAGAATATGAATTTTGAGCAAAGATATCAACGGAGTAATTTTTCCCAATTGTGTGCTTCATATGTTACGCCCATTCAGTACTGATAGACTGTCTCTGTTATGACTAAAATAAAAAAAGGGGAAGCAAGCATCATAGTCGGTCTGTTTCCTTTTCAAGTATAGTTCACATCCTCAAACTGCTTCCACTAAGCAACAAAGTGTTGCCTACGTTCATCAACAAGGATTTTTGCTGGATTTTTAATCAATGTTGATCCAAAGACGTGCGCAAAGTCTCTGATTTAGATGCCCTCCCCTGGTGTTTTGGAAAGATGCCCTTTTGATAAAATGAAAAGGGCAGATAGATGTGATCAGAACAAAATAGAAAAACTACATGCCAAAGGAACACAAGGGGGATACAATGACAAAGGGACACAAGGGGGATACAAATGCAATATGAAACTGATTGTATAGGCCTACTGTAGACAAAGACAATATTTATTTTATCTACAAGGTAAATAAAGCTTAATAACTGTTATTAAAAATCAGTTCGTTTTACAGTTTAGGCTTAAATGAGCATAAAGGCAAGCAAAAATAATTGTGTAAATTCATAAATATTTTAATACAGTAATGAAATATGTGTAATATTTTATTGTCAAACACTTCTTTGTGAATATGTCTGCATTATCTGTTATCTACACTAGGGGCCCTATTTTAGTTCCCATGTCTAGAGAAAAGTGTAGTCTAACTGCGCATGGGGTACAATTTTTTTCTTTTGGTATTTTGAGGTATGATTGGGCACAGCGGGTCGTTTGAGGCTTTATGCGCCGCTGTGGGATGGAAGTAGTTTTTCCCAATGCTGCACCAAAATCAGGGTGGTCGAAGCACTTTTTTCTACTGTATGCTTCACATTACGGAAACAGAAATGGACTTGCTTTTGCATGACATAACTGCAAGATCTTCTTTTGCGGATATAGTCAGTCATGCACGTGACATGGGCAATTGAAGACTGCCTTGCATCCTCGATTATATGCCCATTTATGAACATTCATTCAGTGAATTGATTCCAAGAATGATTCAGAGGGACTGTCCCACGCTGGTGTCATATCTATAAATAAAATACGATGATATCCACCACACACATTTGGGGAGTGCTGAATTTGACGGCCTGCATCTTGATCAAATACACCAAAATCATGTTACACCACCTGGGGTGTTCAAGCAGGACACATAGCGTAACACACTGAACCGGCATGAAAACGCACCCTTGTTTACAAGTGCAGTCTACTTTCAGTTACTAAAAGGTGTTATGTGTTTAAAAAAATGATATGGGTGTTGCTTAACTTTTGTTCAAAGATGCCAGCGACATAAAAAAAAAAAAAAAATGTCTCGCAATTTCATGTCAAAGCCATTGTGTTATCAGCCCGTAGTTATGGGAAGTCCGCCAACTTCTTTTCTGGTTTATTCACATAACGTTTGGTCAGCATAAGGCCCATTGCCCAGAACAGTAATACTCGCAGCATCAAGACTATGTTCTGTGAAAAAGAAAACAGTTAGGAGACCTTTGTTTCCCCTTGAAGTAAATGAAATAGTTTCCTTTTTAAATGCCAGAGAAATACAATTTGTGGTAGCACACAGTTTCAGTTACAAAAATGGTGCATTTTGAAATAATGGGCCACAACATAAGACATCCTATTTTGCTTTGATTGCAATCATGACTTAGGTTGCAGAGAGACTGAAAATCGGATTCATTTCCCAATTCTGAAGTGCAGTGATTAGAAGATGTTTCCCCACAAATTACCAGCAAGACTTCAAGCTTGGAGAGCAATATCGACCAGTTCATCTAGAGATTCTGTAACTAGCTTATCAAATGAGGGTTCCATCTACATGTTATCCACTAGGGTTGTTAAACATCAATGATGTGAATTTCCCTATAGATTCTTTACCATTGTGGCTGCAGACTAGTGACAAAGACACTCCCTTTGTAAATAGCAGATTGGCTAATGCTGGTGAACACCTGAGTCAAAAGAATAGGACTGAGCAATATATCAGATTACAAATACAAAGATTCAATGTCATCATAGATTTTTATTTGATAGATCTGTTCATGCAAGGTTGGTTGGCTGGGCACTGACTATTCATTGTGGGCCAGATGCTGGAAAGACCTGTAGTGTGATATATCCCCAGAGTGTATACATCAAACTCTCACCAGTGAAAAAAAAATTGCACTTGCACAGTAACAAAAATGTTGCGAAAAAATTACATCTTGTACAAACACTAGGAATTACATAATAATGTAGCTGAAGGATTGTTAATTAAATTAACACTCGTACATGCAGTTGCATGAGAACATTTCATACATTTGCCATGCCATTTAATTGTAATCCTGCATTCTTTTGGCCACAACACAATGTGGCTTCACTGTATAACTGCATGCCACACAATACTTTATTAGACTTCAAGTAGAATCTCAAATCCTTGTTTAATATGCTGGCAGCGATTTTAACAGATGTCCTGTTGCCGAATGAGAGGAGACTCCACTCGAGGCCCTTGCACCAAAATTAGAAAGTATACTGCGTCTGAACCATTGTCTCCCAGGTGAGCAGTCGAGCGCTAATGGCCACACACAATGCGGTTCATAATCATCCCGCTTTCAATAAAACATCTTTTTCCAACATTAGCAGCTGTGCTGTGGCATCTCCTGAGCCTTTCAAAAGAGATGTCTCAGCACCGCAGAGCATCATTTCCATTTTAGACTAGGGGAGGGAGATTGCAACCGAGAAACAATCTGGAAATTCGGGCTGCACTTGTCCCACAGATATTTAAATGCTTGTATAACAACACTTGGTACAGTTCTCAAGTGCCAATAATTTGAGATTGAAGGTCACAGAGACATAAATGATAAGTATGACTTGTAGGGAACTTTGACCTGTATTGCACATGGTTCATGCAATCTGCACTGATGAAACAATTTATGTCTTGCTGAATCCTTTCTTTTCTGTCAGCCACCCTGCCTTTTAATACCCCTCGTTTAAAATCTCCTTCCACTTCTATCATGTGCCAGTGGTGGCAAATTTTCATCTTGTGAACTGCCGAATCTGATACTCTGAATTATGCTGACACTTCTAAAACCTCAAAGATCTAATTCATTATGCGTATATTACGAATGATGGATCAGCAGTTTTGTAACTTGTGATGCACGTCATGCAAAAACACTCTGATTCAGAATTCTCTTTAGTATTCTCTGAAAAATTTGCTTTTTTCTTTCTTTTTTTTTTTTTTTAAATAAAAGCCTCTCTGAGGCTCAGGCTCAGATTTAGGAAGCAGAGTTTTGGAATCCCTCGCATCCCAAGTGAAGTTTGTTCATGGTTACTTTAAACTTGGTAGCTCTTTGTTTTGTATGGCTGAGTTTCTGGCATGAAGCCATTCTGGTCTACATATCTCATTGAGCTCAAATTATAATCCAAAAATCACTGGTGGGTTAAGAATGACCTAAATTCCCAATCCCAATAAAGTTTTACAGATAGATAGATAGATAGATAGATAGATAGATAGATAGATAGATAGATAGATAGATAGATAGATAGATAGATAGATAGATAGATAGATTTCTGAGTTTTTACTTACAAAGAAAAATGTTTTCTTACACATAATTTTCTCTTGATTTTTGCACATTCATTCAACAAATATCTGCTAGTCACATTTTGCAATTTTTTGTTGCACACTGAGCAGCTTCAATAGACCACTTAGCTGTGTGTGCCAGATCAAGAGCACCCTCATTTTGCCTAATGGGGACAAAGAGCAAAATTCCCTGACATCAGCTCCCAGTTGCAATTCCCAATTGCTACAATCACATTAAAAAATTATTGGTGACGAGAGCCATCTTCTTTTAAAGTAGAATTAAAATCATCACAATTTGACAAATGTATATTTTCTGCACACGCTCATTAAAAAAAAAAAAATACATCTTGCAGCATCAGAGGCTTTAATTCCAAAAACGGTGCTGCGTGGGATCAATAAGAAAATAGATCATACAGCCAGATAACCGGACAACCTGCACCTGCTGCTGTCAACCCACTGACAGTTTGGAATAGTATACTAGTTTATATTAAGAGAAAAATGTCTCTACAGTAGTCACAAAAATATTATTTGTGCCATGAAACCTTTCATAAGAAACATTAGAGCTGGGTGCAGTTCTTTTAAAAACACGTTTACTGCTGTCCATGTTTACATGTGTCCACTTTAAAAATCTTTTTCACGCAACTGCTGTAGGGAAAAACACACATGCACAGCGCACACATATATGCACCGTTGTTGCATCAGTTGATTTCACTCGCCACAATCTTAGCTTGAGCTAATGCCGGTTTCATTAAATAAAAAAATTAAATGAGCCTCAGGCTACAATTTGGCTTGCTTGGCAGCGAACCATGTCGTGGTAATGGTACATTTGCTTTGTTTGACATTATTGCTGCGGCTATTCTACGAATAAATTGCAGTGGCTGGTGGTGCCTTTCGGACGTGAGCCTTCACTTGGTACACAGACCCCATCCACCCACTTGGTGAATATATTTGGAACATGACAAAGTTCACTCAGCACCAAAGTCTCTCGTTGACAAATGCCAAAACCACTCATTTATTAAGACACAATCTTTAACTGCAATAGAGACATCTTTCCTGGTGGGAGAATGTTTAACATAGTTCCAATATTATTGTTGGGCTTTTTTTTTTTTACATTTGCGTCACCTTAGTTCATACATTTGAATATAAAATGTCACAACTTTTGTGTAGTGTAGCAAAATTCTTGAAAGTGCTTGTGTCATGATCATTCGGTCTTACTGACTGTCCATTAGTATTTTTCAAGTGCCTAAACCAGATGGATGGGTGGAGCCTTCTACACATACCTGTTTGGCAGCCCTATCAGGTGTCAATTTAAGTGCTGGGGAGATGAAGCTGGTCGCCGGAATATTGTTGCTTTTTGTTTTTTGTCCTGGTTGATTACATGCTTGTTTTCTGTCACGGTTATCTAATATAGCCCAAGCAGTTACACTTTTTGTTCAGGTTTATTCTGGCGTCCAGCTCCCATCGTGTTCTGGTCATCACCTGTGTTTGCGCCAGCTTCCTGTTTCCACATTAGTCTTCAGCTGACTTAGTTTTCATTTTGTATTATTCGGCTTGCTCATGTTCTCTAGCTCCCTTGTTTCAATAAGAATATGATGCTGGTTCTTACTGTACACAGTGTCTGCTTTGGGTTTCGATATTCTGGGCACACGATCATGACGTTTTGTGGTTCTTAGAAGGGCACAGTGTGGACAAATGCAGAGGGTATGTGGAAAACATTCAAAGATGTGAACCCTGCCAGACACCGAAGAGTGTGTGTATGTGTAATTCTGTCTGCTTGAGCCAGGTTTCCACTGTGCCAATCTGTAGCAGCCTGGACTGGCCGAGCCATCAATCATTCACCTGCCATGACTGAATTCTCTCCCACATGAACGCACACTCTCACACAACCCTTCAGTGGCTTGCAAAAGAGTAGGCCCCACACGCTACTTTATTGAAAAGCTGCTGTTGCTTTCTGCCAATGTCCAAAATAGATTACCAACATCTAGCAGTGACAACAGGTTGTGCACAGTCTCTCTGCAGGGTGTTCTCTTTTGGTAGCATAGGTTTACAGTAAATAAGCATGTAGGTAATACATTTCTCACTCGTCTACTGCTTAGAAGTGAATCTCCTTGGAATCACTAAAATATGTACACTATTACACTAATCTTTGTAGCCCCTCAAGCCACTTTAACTTCTTGCTTTTTACAATCCTCCATAGCCTATCCTTAATATGTAATAATATGCTAGATGGGACTTGGTGGCGTCTCAAAATACGAGTATTTCACCTGAGGAGGATAATGAAAAACGTTTGTATTTGTTAGCTTAAGTGTGTTGAACAGCTGCCCAGTGGCCAAATCGCCTACACCAGAGAGAGCCGCGATGAATTAGTCAAGATGGTTTCATTCTTTATATTCTAATTTGTTATTACTTTAGGTTTTAATAGAGTATATGTATATCGTCTTATAGTGTTGAATTCCTTTTTTTTGTTCAAAATACAATTTTTTTTCATTTGTTTTGCTGGGGGGCTCAGGCCGATTAATATGCATTTCCATTCGTTTAGATGGGCAAAGATGATTTGACAGTTCCAAGTTATGAGTGTGGTTGCGAGCGTGGTCATGGAATGAAATACACTTGTATCATGAGGCATTGTTGTATAGTAATTTAATTTTACATGCATAATGTTAGTGTTCCTCATGCTACCTTCTTTGCAAGAACCACACATTCAATTGTGTGCATTTTTTCATTTGGGTAAAAGCTTGCTGGCTGAGAACGGGTTGTCGCATTTTTAGTTATATCTCATGGGGAAAATTGCTTTGGAATTCAACACTTTTGCTTCTCAATTTTCTTTCTGGAAAGAATTAGCGTCAACATCCGAGGTTCCACGATAAGTTGGGAAAATTGTTATTTTTCAATAGCATTCATTGCTTTTTTAGTCTAGTGACATGGTCTGACAGTTTCTGACATGCCTGCTGATTTTCAGTCCTCACATTTACTTCATTTAATGAAGAAGCAGTTTATGTTTTATTCATTGTTTTTTGTTGCTCTGAAATGTATCACATGGTACTGTCTGCCAGACTTGCCTCATGAGGTTTTAGTAGTCCACAAAGTCAATGTCAACCACACAATGACAGTTGTATAAAAACTGTGTAAAAGGTAATAGATTCAAAAATAATGTTGCCTGTCATTACTTCACACTACTGTTATGACTTGTAGATCTCACAGGAAGAAATTCTATAGAATAAAAGTGCTTTAAATCCAAAGAGGTTCATATATAATTTGGTTTGCAGAGTCTTGCGGTGCAAACGCTAAATTCTCGCCTCTG
The DNA here is from genome assembly GCF_059516105.1 of Syngnathus floridae. Lineage (NCBI taxonomy): Eukaryota > Metazoa > Chordata > Actinopteri > Syngnathiformes > Syngnathidae > Syngnathus > Syngnathus floridae. The sequence continues at coordinate 10,238,247 of NC_142414.1, read as the reverse complement.
TGACACGCCTCATTAAATGCCATTAAAGATGTCGTGATTTTTATGCACATCTGACGAGTTGATGTATGAATGTTATCACCACAGAAATAATGTATAGATCTAAGAGCTATACAACCGCTCAACACAAGGCTTAATATCAAATTTGCACTTGTCTGCAATAGTCCAGTGTAGAATTTACATTTGTGTCAATAAATCCATATGTATAGCCAATCATAAAATGACAGTAAACGCATCATAATGATGCTGCAGCAATGCTGAGCAGTTTTCACGGATGTTTACCAGCAAGCGCTCCATAAAATGAGGTCAACTCTTGAACAGATTAAACCCCCTCCACCTCAACACAACATCCGCGCAACCCCCCTAGGTGCCACAGGTGTTGGCAGTGATGATGCCAAAATGAATGTTAACTGAACATGCAATGCAACCTGAATATGAAACATCCAGCTTGATTGGCACCCTGAAGTTCCATTCCTTCCCTTTCCGTCCTTATTCCTTCAACTGATTACCTATTGTCCTTATTGGAATTTTTTCAGTACACAAAGATCATGCCCTTCTCAGTCTCTCTCATCCTCACAATGCTTTGAGCTGTGATTTTTCATTTGTGGGAGTACGTAATACAAAGTCACTAGGTCTTTTTCATTGTTGCTGATCTTTGTGCAAAGCTGCATTAAAGGAAGGCACATTTGCAACATTCACATAATCGGCTGTTGAGAACATCATGTGCTCCTGGAATGCATTAAAGAATGTGTGTATGTGGTGTGCCATCGGGTTTTCCTAAAAGGGATTACAAATGTATTTTTGTCCCACTGACAGCAGGCGAGGCTGCTAACGGAATACATTGGGTTTGTAAAAACTGGCACATGGGCTCTGCCAATTGGCATACGCTAATGCAATGCTCAACCTGAAGTCAGCCACGTAATTATTGCAATGAGGCTTAAAATTTCAATTAATACTTTTTTTCTGAGTCAAGAATGCACATTACAGTCCATCTCGACTGGCAGCTGTGGCCAAGTGGTTACAATCCCCTATGGGAACGCCAGTTCAAGACCATGCATTGATATCCCGAACTGCTCCCCAGACATTGAAATTGGCCATTCCTTTAGTGTATTTGCTGCATCCACGACTGTCATGGGTCAAATTTCACGCATGTGAAAAATAAATACGGTTGGTCCTCAATGTTTTTTTTTTTTGTTTTTTTTAAATCATCTGTAATTTCGGTACAGAACACTATGTTATATTGACTTGGCAATTAATCAAAAGGTGTACTGTGCTCAACTGAGAGCATCAAGGCCTACTCAGGAAGGTTCCTCGCCTTCGTTTCCTCTCAAGCACTTTATTCTCACTCAACGAAGCATGAATCCTTTTATGCATGGTGATATTAACCAAGGTCGTCCTCTTGGTTAAATAGAATAAAGGGAAGGAAACTAATTGTAATGAATAGCTACTAATTTCGTCAGAAAAGCAGCCATAAACAAGTATTTTCGGACAGTTATGCTTGCATGACTTTCCACCTGCGGCTGAGTGCAACATGTGGCAGGATGCCTGACACACACAAATAAAGACTCTTCTTGATGGCAACATATTGCAGGTCTGGCTTGGCATCAGCTCAGGCCAAGCAGACAGGCGCAGAGGTCAGTGCCTGGCAGCTTGTGATGAGGCAAATCGTCTGAGTCTGTTTGCCTTGCAAATGAGAACATTTGTCTTTATTCTTGTTTTCACTTTTATGAAGCTGTCATCACACTGGTGGGAGGGACACAATTTCCACATAACATCAAGTATGTGGTTCATATTATCAGTTCTGAAATGAAGTGTAAAATAACAGTGGGAGATTTATAACCCTTTTTCATGGTGACAATTGTAACCACTGCAATGTTTTACATATTTTTGCTGACAGTACATTTATCTTTAATGCATTTATTTGCTGAAGCTTTCCAAAAGCTCGTTGCTTTGATAAGTATACCAATGAGGGATTAAAGTTTTTTGTTTGTGAAATCTTTTAGGGTAAAAAGCCACAGCAATAAACACAAGTCCTATTTTAAGAATTTTCTCTCAACACATCTTATCTGTCCCATGTATGATGTGACTCTATATAACAGAAGGACTGCACCCCCCCCCCCCCACACACACACACACACACAAACACACACTACTGCATAGAGTATAACGTAAGAACATGTGTGAGATCTATTCTTATTTTTAAAGGGCATTTCAAGGAAACTTCCTATAGTGTGCTTTGCAGTGTTTGTATTATTCATGGGGCCACAAAAGGTCACAGCCAACCAGCACCTAACTGCATGGAGCCAATTTAAAACTATGTAGCTAGATTGATGATTTTATACAAGGCCCATTTAATACAGACTGTTTGAAAGTTATAAGTTACACGTGTCCTTACACGTCATCATCATGACAAAGTGCAGCTCTTTTAGTGGAGTGTAATTTCCTGGTACTAAAATTACTGTTGTGTGTAGTGCTTTTATATACAGTACTTTATACATGTATTTTCTAATTAAATGCACCTTGTGTAAAATAAACAATCTTGACTTTAAATGACTTCATAATTAGGACGTTGAATTATGGATTTCAACATTTGTAACTTGAACGATTTATACAATGTAAACAAGGAGAGCCAAATTGAAAACCCTGTCATCTAATTTATGAAGTTTCCTCACGTATTCCTTACTCATGATATGCGATCTAATATATGGTGTGACATAACGTGATATCTGCATTGATTGTTTGATTGAAACAGAGAAAACCTGTAATTGTTTGCTGTCTGCGTCACTGTGTTACACACAACCTGAAGAAGTACTGAGAGCTGAAAAGCACAAGTACAGTTCTCAAATATCAACAGTTGAGAACTGATATGCTGCTTTGGGAAAACAGCGTTGACTTTTTTTCCTATCTTCAAAGTGTCCCAGTTTTTTATTTGGTTTACTGACAACTTACACCTTACTCCTTGGACATCTGCTCTCAAAGTATATCAAAGACAGCACCATGGGATTGTCAACTAATGGGACTCGCCTAAAGGAATGAAAGGAAAATCCATTTGTAACTTCAGATGTTTAGTTTTATCTTGAGACAGACAAGTTTACTGATAATTTTATGTGTATTTTTTCAAGATATAGTCGCTGTTTATTTATTTTTGGTGGCTCAATGCAGCACTGGTTAGCACGCCCGCTTCGCAGTGCAGAGTTTGCGGGTTTGATTCGACTCCGGCCTTCCTGTATTGAGTTTGCATGTTCTCCCCGTATCTGCTGGGTTTCCTCCAGGAACAGTGGTCCTCCTTCTTTTTTAATAGTCAAGGTTATTTTATTTATTTTGAGTCAAACTGAAACATACGATGTCACAGCCATGAATGTGGGAAACTGAACCACATTGCATTGCAGTTGAGTGATACAGGGAATATGAGAGAGTGAGCCTGCATTGATCAGGTTTCGCAATCAAAGAGTGGGGTACTTGTAAGAGATTTACGACCCGCTGAAGCTGGTAGTGTTTAAAGGGAGAGGTTTTTTTTTGTGCCTTTTCTAGTGCGCGTGATCATTTGCTACCAGTGGATGAGTGTTAAAGCTAGTAGTGTCTTGCCCTAAATTTTCTGAGCGCATAATATCATTTGTGCTTGTTACCTCCTTTAATATGTTTCATAATCACCTTAACATAAAGCGCCCCTCCCCACCTATATCAATGAATACGCTTTGGTGGTCATCCCACCGCCCTCTAAAGATTCGTCTGACTTTTTTCCTCTCAATTGTCATTCCCAATTTTCCTCCTCCTTATGTTCTCAAACTCAAGATTCTCTAATCACAAAAGAGCAAGCAAAATCAAGCAGAGTGGGGGGGAAAGTAATTAAGGTGATTGAACAGAGAGACTTCGGCCCCCACTCAATAAATCAGAGGTTCTGAGTAACCTGTCAGTCTCCGGGCTCTCTTTATTGGTCACCGAGGATCAGCTCAGATTGCTCACCAGGGTCTGACTGTGTGGCTGAGTGGGCGCCAATGAGTCCCCCATCAATAACACATGGACAAGGGCCATGGGCCGAAATGAAGATTCATTTCAGGCATGGTACTGAAGATGAATGTCTGTATGTGTGGTTAAACAGTAAGGTGTAATGTATTTGTATTGGTGAATACATGAACTGGTAAATAAATTGCACTCTCCCAATTTGAGGGTGACAGGGTTCAGACTGGCCCATATACTGTATTGTGTATAATTGACGCCCATTATAATAGTCTGGCATACTAAAAGGAAAGTAAGGAAATACACGTTTTTTTTTTTTTTTTAAATATTAGATTTTACCCAAGCCCCTTATGATGAAAACCATAAATGGACTTTGTTTTCCCTCGCCCGGACGCGGGTCACCGGGGCCCCCCTCTAGAGCCAGGCCTGGAGGCGGGGCTCGAAGGCGAGCGTCTGGTGGCCGGGTCTTCGCCCATGGGGCCCGGCCGGGCATAGCCCGAAATGGAAACGTGGGTCCCCCTTCCCATGGGCTCACCACCTGTGGGAGGGGCCGAAGGGGTCGGGTGCAATGTGAGCTGGGCGGCAGCCAAAGGCAGGGACCTTGGCGGTCTGATCCCCGGCTGCAGAAGCTGGCTCTTGGGACATGGAATGTCACCTCTCTGGCTGGAAAGGAGCCCGAGCTGGTGTGCGAGGCAGAAAGATTCCGACTAGATATAGTCGGACTAGCCTCCACACACAGTTTGGGTTCCGGTACAAGCCCTCTCGAGAGGGGCTGGACTCTCTTCCACTCTGGAGTTGCCCACGGTGAGCGGCGTCGAGCAGGTGTGGGTATACTTATTGCCCCCCGGCTGGGCGCCTGCACATTGGGGTTCACCCCGGTGAACGAGAGGGTAGCCTCCCTCCGCCTTCGGGTGGGGGGACGGGTCCTGACTGTTGTTTGTGTCTATGCACCAAACAGCAGCTCAGAGTACCCACCCTTCTTGGGGTCCCTGGAGGAAGTGCTGGAGAGCGCTCCTTCTGGGGACTCCATCGTTCTACTGGGTGACTTCAATGCTCACGTGGGCAATGACAGTGAGACCTGGAAGGGCGTGATTGGGAGGAACGGCCCCCCTGATCTGAACCCGAGCGGTGTTCTATTGTTGGACTTCTGTGCCCGACACGGATTTTCAATAATGAACACCATGTTCAAACATAAGGGTGTCCATGTGTGCACTTGGCACCAGGACACCCTAGGCCGCAGTTCGATGATCGACTTTGTAGTCGTGTCATCGGATTTGCGGCCGCATGTTTTGGACACTCGGGTGAAGAGAGGGGCGGAGCTGTCAACTGATCACCACCTGGTGGTGGGTTGGCTCCGATGGTGGGGGAAGATGCCGGTCCGACCTGGCAGACCCAAACGCTCTGTGAGGGTCTGCTGGGAACGTCTGGCAGAATCTCCTGTCAGGAAGAGCTTCAACTCCCACCTCCGGCAGAGCTTTTCCCACGTCCCCGGGGAGGCGGGGGACATTGAGTCTGAGTGGACCATGTTCCGCGCCTCCATTGTTGAGGCGGCCGACCGGAGCTGTGGCCGTAAGGTCGTTGGTGCCTGTCGTGGCGGCAATCCCCGAACCCGCTGGTGGACACCGGCGGTAAGGGATGCCGTCAAGCTGAAGAAGGAGTCCTATCGGGCCGTTTTGGCCTGCGGGACTCCGGAGGCAGCTGACAGGTACCGGATGGCCAAGCGGAACGCGGCTTCGGCGGTTGCTGAGGCAAAAACCCGGGCGTGGGAGGAGTTCGGTGAGGCCATGGAGAATGACTTTCGGACGGCTTCGAGGAAATTCTGGTCCACCATCCGGCGTCTCAGGAGGGGGAAGCAGTGCAACGTCAACACTGTTTACAGTGGGGATGGCGTGCTGCTGACCTCGACTCGGGACGTCGTGAGTCGGTGGGGAGAATACTTCGAAGACCTCCTCAATTCCACCTACACGCCTTCCATTGAGGAAGCAGGGCCTGGAGACTCTGAGGCGGATTCTCCAATCTCTGGGGTCGAAGTCACTGAGGTAGTCAAAAAACTCCTCGGTGGCAAGGCCCCGGGGGTGGATGAGATCCGCCCGGAGTTCTTAAAGGCTCTGGATGTTGTGGGGCTGTCATGGCTGACACGCCTCTACAACGTTGCGTGGACATCGGGGACAGTGCCTCTGGATTGGCAGACTGGGGTGGTGGTTCCCCTCTTTAAGAAGGGGGACCGGAGGGTGTGTTCCAATTACAGGGGAATCACACTCCTCAGCCTCCCTGGTAAGGTCTATTCAGGGGTGCTGGAGAGGAGGGTCCGTCGGGAGGTCGAACCTCGGATTCAGGAGGAGCAGTGTGGCTTTCGTCCTGGCCGTGGAACAGTGGACCAGCTCTACACCCTCGGCAGGATCCTCGAGGGTGCATGGGAGTTCGCCCAACCAGTCCACATGTGTTTTGTGGACTTGGAGAAGGCGTTCGACCGTGTCCCTCGGGAGGTTCTGTGGAGGGTGCTTCGGGAGTACGGGGTGCCGAGCCAACTGATAAGGGCGGTTCGGTCCATGTATCACCGATGCCAGAGTCTGGTCCGCATTTCCGGCAGTAAGACGGATTCGTTCCCAGTGAGGGTTGGACTCCGCCAAGGCTGCCCTTTGTCACCGATTCTGTTCATAATTTTTATGGACAGAATTTCTAGGCGCAGCCGAGGCGTTGAGGGGGTCCGGTTTGGGGACCTCAGCATCGCGTCTCTGCTTTTTGCAGATGACGTGGTGCTGTTGGCTTCTTCAGGCCGTGATCTCCAGCTCTCGCTGGAGCGATTCGCAGCCGAGTGTGAAGCGGTCGGGATGAGGGTCAGCACCTCCAAATCCGAGTCCATGGTCCTCGATCGGAAAAGGGTGGAATGCCCTCTCCGGATCGGGGATGAGATCCTGCCCCAAGTGGAGGAGTTCAAGTATCTTGGAGTCTTGTTCACGAGTGAGGGGAGGATGGAGCGTGAGATCGACAGGCGGATCGGTGCAGCGTCGGCAGTAATGCGGACCCTGTACCGGTCCGTTGTGGTGAAGAGAGAGCTGAGCCAAAAGGCAAAGCTCTCAATTTACCGGTCGATTTACGCTCCTACCCTCACCTATGGTCACGAGCTATGGGTCGTGACCGAAAGAACGAGATCTCGGATACAAGCGGCCGAAATGAGTTTTCTCCGCAGGATGTCCGGGCTCTCCCTTAGAGATAGGGTGAGAAGCTCGGTCATCCGGGAGAGACTCGGAGTAGAGTCGCTACTCCTCCACGTTGAGAGGAGCCAGATGAGGTGGCTCGGGCATCTTATCAGGATGCCTCCTGGACGCCTCCCTGGGGAGGTGTTCCGGGCATGTCCCACCGGTAGGAGACCCCGGGGACGACCCAGGACGCGCTGGAGAGACTATGTCTCTCAGCTGGCCTGGGAACGCCTTGGGATCCCCCGGGATGAGCTGGATGAAGTGGCTGGGGAGAGGGAAGTCTGGGAGTCCCTCCTAAAGCTGCTGCCCCCGCGACCCGACCCCGGATAAGCGGAAGAAGATGGATGGATGGATGGATGGATAGATTTTACAGGTAGTGAGAGCGTCTTTCTGCGAGGTGTACTTATAATTAACAGCTGAAAGTGCATTACGGCTGTAGTTACCCAGTGCCCACGAGAAGCCGTTACAATATTGTCATTTCCGGACTAAAAGCTGTTCCTCTTTTCACACTATTAAAACCTGTGCTAATAAACAATGTTGCAAATAATGTAATACCAGTCCTCATAGGTGTTGGTCTCATATCATGAAGCAATGACAACTTCAAGCTTTGGCCCCACAGCTATCATAAGCATAATGTGAGACCTGGGTTGCGTGGCTGTGGGTTCAATACTCAACCCTGGTGACTATACCAAAGTGTCTTTGAGAAAGAAACTGAACCTTCTTAATTTGCTTCCAGTGGACCTTGCAGTGCTTTGCATGGCAGTAGCCTCTCATTGGTATATGAGTGTCTGAATGTGAGGCACTGTAACTTGCTTTGACACCAATATACATTTCAGTACAATATAGACAAACTGCAGCTCATTTACCAAACCCTCTCGCATTATAACGCAAGGCTGAAGAAGATAAATCCCAGAAATGCCTAATTATCTCTGATGCGTCAGAGAGGGAAGTGTTATGAAAATGGCTAAGTGGGGAAAAACACTTTCTTCTGGGAACTCACTTTTTGTCACGGACGAGGCAAGGCAACCAAATGCAACACAAACTCTTTATTCAGAATAAAAGGGGAATGGGAAACTGGAACTCCAGCAGGACAGGTGCGCAAGGAAAGCTGATGAGCCAGTTGGCGAGGGCGCATCATTTGTTGTCGAGGCAGACAAGGGCAAGGCAAGTTCGTAGTCAGGGACAGGCATGTGATCGAGTCTAGCAGAGCACGAAGCAGTGCAGGCAAACAAATAGAAAGCAAGCAGGTGTATCACTACACAGTGGATCAGGCAAACAGGACTCAAAGCAGGAACAGGTGGCAGGCATGCGAGTGTCTAAGCAGACAAACCGACCAGGAATGATGGGAGTGCAGGGTTTAAATAGCAGGGTTAACAAGCCGGGAGCAGGTGTGGTGCAGGCAATCAGTGCCGATCACCGCATAACAGGATATGGAGGGCCAGGACCAAAGAAACCGAACTGTCCGAGGTGCTGATGACACTTTCATATAAAACATGACGTCAGCCAAGATGAGTTCTTATTTACGGCTGTTTGCTTGTTCCTTGCCCGGACCCCTTTCAGGACAAATACACACACTGGCCGTTATGTTTCTTGGCGACGACGGGAGCTGATTATAAAGTAAGAGAACTTCTCTCCACAACATCAGCGAATTGCAGGGTTTTATTCCTTCCAATGACAGCAGGTTTCAAAACACTGGAGCCCTTTAAAAGAAGAGCAAAAACAGTGATCAAGCTTGACTAAGATGAATACAAAGCAAAATATTGATGGAGTTATGTTGTGGAAGAGAACATCAAGCAGAGTGAATGCCATCAGTCAGTGAAATATTATACCCTGTGGCATCATCGCCTAAAGAAAACATCACTGTTCATGGGTGTCAAGTTGAGATGGACGATGAGACACTTGCTCTGCATGAGAGCAAGAGAGAGCGAGTGAATGTGTGTGTGTGTGTGTGTGTGTGTGTGTGTGTGTGTGTGTGTGTGTGTGTGTGTGTGTGTGTGTGTGCATTTGTGTGTGTTTGTGCGTGCATGTGAAGGGAGAATGAAATGCTGTTTGATACATCACAGGCACAACAGCAACGGCCTAGTGTGAAATCATTGCAAGCTGCCCACTGAGCAACCCCCTGCATATACGTAAACAGGCACAGGACGGCACAGAAGAACCATCACAATAATGCTGTTCAGTGACAAATTGATTGTGGTAAAGATTTACAAGGTGGGACAGGGCTATTTTTAAATTTGACAATCAAGCAATACACCAATCAATCAATGATTTTGGACGGAAGTCAATAGTTCCAGTATGTTGAGTATTGTTAGTTTTTACAAAAGCAAAATAATACTATACAACTGCATGTCACATTGCCACGACATGCTTGCATTTTCTGAAAGCACTGGCATTCTGGAAAAATGATCATTATGATCATATCTTAGCAGTATTAGGAGACACGTTTTGGGACACACACTTAAACCAATTCATCTTGACTACAGTTTTTCTATCTTAAAATCTTTAAAAAAATCCATCCCTCTGAATTTTTTTCCCCTTCCAAAACTTTCTATATAACGTGCTTTTGGGTTTAACAGGATTAACAAATTCTGGACCTCAAAGTTTGTGTAAAATTGAGGCTTAGCTGTATTATGTATTTTTAATTAAATTTGTTAAGTGCTTTATGAATAAATGTAAATTAAGAGAAGTGAGCGTATAACTAATATATGAAGAAAACCCATTCCATACTTTGTTCTGTTTTAAAATGTTTAAATTATCAAACTCAAATGCCTTATTCAATTCTTAACATGAGATTTGTTTCAGAATTTTTGTAAGTAATTCATAACACTCCATATATTTGGCCAATAAAGGCAGGGCTTGGAAAGTAAATGCATGGACTTAAATGAACGAGAAGGGATTGGGACAGAAAACAAAATGTTAAGGCTTGGGATGTTGGTCCACCCATCCATTTATTGCCTTTCGAGTGGTGCTGACTTTAGACACCCTAGACTGGGCATGAGTCAGTTACAGGGCACACAGACAACCAACCATTCACACACAATCACATCATCAATGAGTGGAAAATGAACCCATGCTACTTGCCAATAAGTCAGGCAAATTAATTACTACACCATCAATGACCACGGTCCTACCAAGTAACTATTTTTCATTATCTTGCAGGTAAATTAAAACCTAGCTCCTTCACTTTTCTTCGTACAAGCATCTGCTACCTTATTCCCAGCACGTTTCTTCTCTCTGGGCGAATACCCTTCATCGCCTATGTTGTTTTAGTCGCAGGTGCCATCAATCACCCCCTATGATGCAGCGTAGCGTTGTTACTTCCCCTCCGCCCCTCCCCACTTGTTGTTCTCTTGTTGAGATGGTGCCTGTGTCATTTCATTTACTGTCTCAGTCGACCCACAGACTCCCACTGTACTTCTCTCTGTGACGCTTGTCATTTGTTGCCGCATAGTGTCTGCCATTTGTGCTCCCAAACACATTCCCATAAGGAGCTAACACTGAAGGATATTTGTTCTGGATGCAGAATTTTATTGTTGCCATATGGCTCATATCCAAAATACTTATGTTCCTGTCCAATACATTACATTCTGTTCAACAAGAGTTTGACAGTTGTGTAAGTGCTGAGAGACAACTATGTACCATATTTTCCACACCATAAAACAGGGGTCTCAAACGCGCAGCCCACGGGCCAATTGTGGCCCCTGAGACCATAGTTTGTGGCCCTCGCCTTAATATAAAAGCTTAATGTTAGTGTGGCCCGGTGCGGGCCTGGAGGTGGAGTTCGAAGACGAGCGTCTGTTGGCCGGGCCTGCACCCATGCCTGAAATGACAATGTAGGTCCATAGGTTGTAGAGAGCTCGGCGGCGGCGGCCAAAGGCAGACCATCTTGGTGGTCCACTCCCCGGCTACTGAGGCTGGCTCAAGGGACATGGAAAGAGCTGGCAGCAGGTTATTCGATTTAGGAAAAGCGCAGCTCCGCCTCAGACAGATCATTCAATCATTATACAGAAACCGTCTCGGCCAGCCCACAGGCCCATAGAACCCCTGAGATGTTGAGCATCCAATGCGTGGGAAAACGTTCAGGGGGAGGTCATTCCAAAAAGGGGATTGGCTACTAAAAAGGCTCAATCCCCTCTGAGCCTCAGCTAAATCCTCAGTACCTCCTCTTGTGCCTGCTTCACTGACCTTTGGCACCAGGCAGTTGGGGGAGTTCAGAGAGGTAAGCTACGTGGGGTGAGACCATATAAAGATATAAAAACAAAAGAATTAATAAAAAATAAACTGTAAAAGTCCACCACAAACAGCCCAATTGAGGGAGGAACACCTCAACTGGCAGTTTACCTCCTCAATTACCAACATAATCCTTGTGGCATGCAGGTAATAACATAAGCAACTAAAAGAGTGCTCGGGCCAAGTGCTGAAAACAAGGCACTCTTGGTGAAAACTAAACGGCACCAAAGACATTGGAAGATGGGGAAACAGTTGGCACTGATTTTTGAGGGTGTCTGCCAATGTTGCCTGCAAGCAGCCAGCATGGAATCTGAATTTGGAGCAAATGAAATAAATGAAAATAAATGCAGAGCTGAAATCTGTTTTCATGCTTATTCGGGTTTCCTGTAAATTGAATGGAGTCTTACTGTGTCCCTGCAGCCTGCCTCCTGCTGCTACACCTGCATTTTCACAGTTTGTTTGTTGTCAATATATCCACACTTATTCTGCTTGGTTCTTGTTCCTGTTACCATTCAACTGTGATGACATTGTGACTCTGGCAGGAGAAACAGGATCATAAACGAACTTTTATCATCTCTGAGAACACACTAAACTGGGCATATTCCTACCGTGGTGTCATTTTTCATCTTTACTAGTCGAAACATCATGAAAAATGGCACCAAGACATCAGATTCTCAGTTGCATGTACGACTCTTGATTTTGACACAGACTTAGTTAGTGGATTTAAGCCTCAGCTTAACGTTCATGCGTACTCACACACACGCACGCACACGCACACACGCACACACACACACACACACACACACACACACACACAGACACACACACACACACACACTCCATTTTCCTTGGTGTGACCAGGTCAGCTCTAAAAGCAGACTTAATCACCAGTGCCTGTCCCATCGGCCAAATGGTCAGTGAGTCAAAGATTCAGTCCAGTTATCGTGTTACTGTACACTGAAAAACACTGCTGATATTCTCACTTTCAATTTAATCCATGCCAGTAAAAATGTGAATCTGTGCACATGTATCATGGTGCAGCTGCATGCTAACTGGAAGGAAAGATTAAAAAAAAGAAGCCTTCAATTTGATTCTTCCTCATCTTCTCCATCAATACAGCCTGCCACTGCCATTCTTTTGCTGTACACATGTAAAAAACCAACAATAATCAAAAATATAATTATTGAACGGCCTTTATATTTAGAGACAAATGAAAGACACGTTACGATAAAAATTCATAAAAGCATACCTTGGGACTATTTATTTTCTTGTCCATGCCGCCAAGCTTTTAGGCTTATTACTGTCGACAAATGGGGACAAAAGGCGTCTGTAATTACTTGTGCTCCCGAGTGGGTAATGGCAACATTCTCAGGGAGCTTAGCAGCTACTTCCCCTATAATTGACTGCGGGAATACAGCACATGCTGCTCTTAGCTTCCCCTGTTTTTCTGCACAAAGTTTAGAAATGTTATTTTGCATAAAAATTAACTATAACATGAGGAAGTGTCATATGTGATCTTTATTGACACATCAAAATGTGAAACTGAATTCTCATCACAATGACACATGATGTGTGCAAATTGTTGATCCGTGTGGACTACTAGATGTAGATTACTTGTGTGATTTTACTTGGTCCCATTAGGGTTGTGGTGAACCTGAGCAAATCCCAGCTGATTTTGGGTGCGAGGTGGGATATACTGGGCTCGTTGCCCATCTCAGTGCATAAAAACAACCATTATTGCTCACATTCACACTTTTGGACAATTTTGAGGTTTCAATAAACCAGCATATCTTTAGGATGTGAGAGCAAACCAGAGTACAGAGAGAAAAGATAACCACTCAAACGCAGGGGGAACATGAAAAGTGCCGGCCAAGGCATGCATGAACTAACTGGCTGCTTGGGGCTGAGTGCAACACTTGTGTTTGTAGTAGTTAAACAGAGGTGACACAGCAGTGGTGGGAAGTGGGACCCAAATCAAATTCTGCTTCAAGGCTCATAAAGGCTTGGACCAGCACATCATTTAGGCTATGTTCACACTACAAGGCTTGATGCCTGCCTGTTTTTTTTTTTTTTTTTTTTTTGCTAAAACCCATCTTTTTATGTTCCCGTTCACATTACGGCTTTTGAATTCGTACCCTCCAGTAACTTTGCTTGGGGAGAGGGGAAACTGTTCAAATCTGCTTCACTTGGTGAAAAGTCAGTTGATTGTTCACAAAATTAGATGATGAATAATCCATCCATCCATTTTCTATACTGCTTGTCGCGGGTGTGCTGGAGCCTATCTGGAGTAGGCAGGGGACACCCTGAGCTGGTTGCCAGCCAATCGCAGGGCACACAGAGACGAACAACCATCCTCACTTGCACTCACACCTAGGGGCAATTTGGAGTGCTCAAATGGCCTACCAAGCATGTTTGTTTGGGGATGTGGGAGGAAACCCGAGTGCCCAGAGAAAACCAATGCAGGCACGGTGAGAACATGTAAACTCCATATAAGGAGGGCCGGAGGTGGAATTAAACACGCACCCTCCTAACTGTGAGGCGGACGTGCAGCCTGATGAAAAATAAATCAAGTATAATTAATAATTCAATTTTATGAATGTTACAATTATTTTCCATTTCCAATTTCATGGACAACCTGCAATGCCACCATGGACCACTAAAGGGCCGTGGACCACCGGTTGACAATCGCTGGTGTAGAACATTTTGGTTTTAAAAATCTTTTTGGGCATCATCACTTACGTATTGTTGTGTGTGCTTGTTTGTGCAACCAAATGTCAACAGCTCTGTCAGCCTTCTCCTATATTATGACTTGCCACCCTTTATTCTTTTTATGTTGAGCTAAACCGTTTGCACTATCGAGTTTTAGCTGTGATATTTTTTTTTAAGAGAAAAATATCGTTTGTTTAAAATGCTACGACTATGAGGAGCTACCCCCCCAACATGATGGACTTGGCTAGTGTCCACTCAGTGAGAAATGCATCCCTAGGGACTGATTGAGGTGGTTGAGAGCTAGTGTTAAAGTAAAGTGTAAACTTTCTTCTGATCTCCGCCACTATTTTTTGCGTCCTCTCTGCCAAACTCTTGAGACTAGATAATAACAAAAAAAAAAGCTTTTTCTGCAACAATATGACTCAGATAATGGTTCCCAAAGTGGCAAGTATGCTTTAAGTCAATTTGTGATCTCACAATGGGTTGAGGCACAAGCTTTTCTTTAACGGAAAGGCCGTTTTTGTTCAAGGTGGAAAAAGCGCACTTTTGATAGACGTCCATGTGTCTGGATCTGAAAGGCTACAGATCACCTGGCTGTCTGCATACGTTATAGGGAACAAAGCTGGTGTGACTATCCCTTCAAAACCATCACGTCTTCTCTTAAGCTGCAATTTTGTCTGTGAAATAAGAATGCACATCATGTTTAGGAGTGTGTGCAGAGGTGTTTGAGTGGGAAGTCACAAAGCAGAGCACTCAGTTCAGTCTGCTGTTACGAACAAGCAATGAATGACAGAATATAATAGAAAGGCCTTGTACATTGGGTTTGTTATTGATCCAGTGGTATAATTTCTGCAATATTAAAAAAAGATCTCTGCTCTTTTGTTTTTCCTCATGTACCATCCAATGCAGATTAGCAATAATACCTTCCTATTTCTTAATAATCATGTAGACAGTGAGAATGAGTTTATTTTATTTTGTTTTATTTTATTTGTTTAAACAAATGAACAAAGCTTTGTTCCACAGCATACAACTTTCCATGGATACACGTACAAGTGCTTCAGAGTAGAAAATGAATGAAGGGAAGCCTTTTAAAATGATTTATCTATGGGGTTGTTTTCTTTCTTTTTTTGGCTTAACAGCTACTGCACCAGGAAGAAAATCTGGTTGTTACTGTCTTTCTAAAAGGTTACAATTTACTGATGTGACCTTCAGGTTTGGACTTTTTTTTATCCCTTGTGTGACATATCTCTGTGTGATGCTGGTATCTGCCAGCCTTAATGGCCTGACATGACCATTTTTAACAGGGGACCTTTTGTTGCTAAAGTGCTCTATAAATAAAGTTGAACTGAGATGGTGTCTATTCAAACACCATAAATGGAGAAACTGAGCAAAGATGCTGTCAAAGGAATTAGCAGCATTAGTTACTTTTAAGTGTACGTACTTCTAAATTCTGTTTTAAGTCAAGCAAACCAAGCCAAACTCAGGCTAAAATGATTAATAGATCAGAACATTTTGTTACAAATGTTGACAATTAGCACTCATGCTAAAATACACAGCAATGCAACTCGTTTGTCCATTGTTTTTGTGATGACTATATCAAATAAACATAAGGAGGTGTTTCACAATGTTGCAACTTGGGTCTGGTTTACCAGATAACAATAAAGCTAAATAATTAGACACTTTGTATGATTCTTTTTTTAAACTTGTCAAAGATATAATGTATCAATTCAGCTGAGACAAGACCAAATGCTTACTATCATGTCAATCATCTGCATATAAGTGCAAATGAATCAAGTTTCAGCCTGTGCCATGACAATACCTGTATCATTCCAGTCTTTCAAATTCTGTTTTGCATTTCAAAAGAACTAAAGGAAATAGACGCTGGTGGTTTGAAGAAGGATTAAATGCACCTTGCATTTTCACAGGAGAAACCGGGCCACTGCTTTCTGTGTGAGTGCATATGTTCATTCAAAAGATTTGCATGACTCAGGTTTACCCTGCCAACCCCGATTCCAAGAGATGGGCCAGACAGTACATCAGAAAACAGCCTCCGTATGCTTTGTGAAATCAATTGAAAACAACCTTGACAGCCGCAGTAACAAACTGCCAGCATGCAGCATCGACTCATTTTATGACTTACACTCATTTATTTGATCATCCTGACAAAACTGGCACATGGCAGCTGCATTATGGACTTGATGACACAGTTAAACTGTTCCTGCTCACTAGCAAAAAAAATATTATTTTTGTTATATGGTACTTGAGTTGGTACTTTGTTGGCTGTTTGTAACTATAAAGAAAATATTCTGTTGCTGTTATGTGCTTGAAAGAATTACTGAGGTGGTTCAGTTCACGTTTGGGTTGGATTCATGTTCTTCAAGGTTGCTGCTGCAGTCATCAGCCTGTTTCACATCCCTGTATCAAAACATCAAGGCTCTGCAGGGTGCTGACGGCGCTCAAAGCTTTTAGCTGACTCATTGTTTCACAGCCAGGCCCACTTTGCCAATCGCTTGGCAGCTGCATCCTCTTCCCTGTCCCATTTGTTAGCACTTGGACAGGATGAAGCTTGTGTTTTAACAGCAGAGACAGTGGCCATGAAATAAGTAAGCCCGGATATTTCAATTTGTGTTCTTTTTCCCCCCTGTTTTTAGTTCCATCTGTTGTTTTTGGCTCAGTCTAATACACTTAATGAACTGGCATTAGCCATCAACAAACCCATCTGCATGTGTTTCTGATGGTGGTAGCCTTTTGTAAGTGTAAAATAGATGAGTCACTTTTAGACATTACTTTTTTTCTTAATATTTGTATTTATTTTTAATTAGTATTCGACGAAAGATGGTCAAAATTGCAGTGGGGCAAGCCAGGTGATCTGGAGCCTGATCTTTGCCTGTGCCATGTGCTGTAAACGCGCGCGCGCACGCACGCGCACACACGCGTGCGTGCACACTCACACACACACACGCGCGCACACGCACACACACACACGCGCGCGCACACGCACGCGCGCACACGCACGCGCGCACACTAGAAGCTGCAACTTTTTGCAGAAAGATTGTGGACCGCTGTTGACCAGACACACGGTCACTGGTGAGAAAAGTGCTGTTGATCGCGTGTCCGTCCGCTAGGAAAATAGTGCCGCACAATCGACGCGAACAAGAGACAGAGCAAGATCAAAACGGACATTACTGGAGAAAGGACGGTTTTTTTACAAACCCTCAATATGGGGGACAAAAGAAAAGCACATGATTTATGTACATGCATACATATGATTTAAGTTAAAGGCAGTCAAAGTTTGGCTCTTAAAGGAAATGGAGCTGCAGCGTGTACTGGCGCGGTTTACTCCGGCCACTAGAGAGCACTGGGCTATTGTTGATGACAACTTGCCGTGTCACCCTTTTCTGTATATTTGTTCCGGGTCATACCTTCTCCGGACCTTTACCTGTGGCACGTGTCAGATTGTCAATTTTACACCTGTAAGTGGTCCCATTATATTTAATTTTGTGTGTTGCTAATGTTGCCTGTACATTAAGTTTATTATGGTCGTCGCTGGGCTCAAGTCAAGTCAAGTCAAGTCAAGTCAAGTCAAGTCAAGTCAAGTCAAGCCAAGTCAAATTTATTTGTATAGCCCTAAATCACAAGCAGTCTCAAAGGGCTTCACATAGACAAAAATGGACAATTATTCTCAAAGCATCCGCTGATCTTAAGCTCCCAACAGGGCAAGGAAAAACTAAAAAAAAAACCTACCAGGGGAAAATGAGAAACCTTGAGAAGGGACCACAGATGGAAGGATCCCCCTTTCAGGATCACCAGACTGCAATGGATGCAAAGAGGGCACAAATTATACATAATATGAAAATCAATGAAAATGTGGATGTCCAAGTCAAAGCAAAGAGCTGCCGGAGGTGCCCTCGGTTGTCCTGGCAGTATCTTCAAGGAGGGTGAGCTGCAGTTCCCTTATCCTGAATTGGTCCACGAGACCACAGCTCCTTCATGACCCAGGCGCTTTGGGATGCTGGAGAGGCAATGCAGAGTCTGGGCTGTTCCTGGTGTCCTCTGCCCCTATTTGGGATGGTGGGAAGGCAGCGCTTGTTCGTGGCTGGTCTCCTCTTTCCCTTTTTGAGGGGTGCTGCTGTGTGGCTGGGTGTTAATTTACTTACCTCGGCTGCCGTCATCCCTGCTGTTGCAATTGGGGCTGATCCTCAACTCTTCTACCCTGAGTGGCTAGACCAGGAAACCTTGCGGTGTTAACAAATGGTCTATGCTGGGCAGGGGGGGTAAGTACTTTGCGTTCGGACTCTAGGAACAGCACGTAGGGTGTGGTGCTCCAGACCGGCAGTACCTTAATCGTAGCTCAGTCTTCCATGAGGGTTAGCCTCGCTCATGCAACAGTCCATTATTGCATCACACAGGTTTTGTTTGGCTGAGATTGGGAATTGGACAGTTTTGATATCTTACCACTAAAATTTCACATCCCCTAGTCTGGTTTAGGTGACTAGGCAGAGGATTCACCGGGACCTAGGCTCTTAGATGGAAACGGAAAACCTGAATCCTAACTCAGCCCCCCTTTTCTGGAAAGTGGCAGCCGATGCTCCCTAATATGCAGACTTAGACCATATTCTTTGGTCTTGCTGCTTTGGAGCCGGAAATACGACGCTACTTTCCGACAGACGAGGATAACCAGGGACTTTAATTCCCATTGGGAATAAAGTCACGCTATATCGTTTGATCCCCCCTGGCAGGGCCTTCCTTGGGCGAGGGTGTCTAGTGATAATGGCCCAAATACCTGTTGAACCCAAGGTCCACTACCAATGATGTACTTGAAAATTTTATCTTCCAAAATTACGTGTGACAACAACTCTATCAACAAAACCCTCCAACATCCGAGCTTTTATGACAATGCATATGGTATGTTGGACTGTGAGAGTCCTGCGCTGGGCCGTCCCTACCACTAACTTTCTATCCAACCATCTGGTCAGTGGACCACATGGGCAGAGTTAGCAAGGAAAATGTACTTTTTCTAATAGAACACAATTTGTCCCTCAGATGTGCATCATAATATTTACAACCCCATAATAATTCTTGTGGTTCTCTGCACTTGCTATCATGTTAATTCCGATAGCTACTCTGTAAACAATGAGAGGTTGTCCTTTCAAAAGTCAAAGCTTTATTGTCAATTTCTTCACATTTCTATCATTCATCTCCCAGTCTGATAGAAAAAAAATCTTTTAATGGCTGACACTAAATCATGGAATGGTTATAGCCTTTGCAACAGTACCCAGAACATATTATTCAAGCCAATTATGAATCCTTTTGTATTACAACTTCGGGATACATCAGTGGAAAAGTTCTCTCAACATACTGTACAGAGCACCAAACATTGTACAAGACACAGTTAAACAAATGGATGTCAAATGATGACAGACAGCATTTTGTATTCTTTCTTCATATGTGTGCATGATGATTACTAGAGGAAGACACTTTTTTAAGAACCATGAAACAGACGAAATGAGAAACTAAACAACTAGGTCTTGACGTCAAATTTGTCCTTTAGCGTGGGCATTTATCCACTCAGACGTTTCATAAGTCACCATGAAGTATTTTCACATGCTGTATAATTGCTTATTTCCCCTTGGAGGATGAGGCTGATGAGAATTCAGGTAAGTGAATGCATCTTTTTTTTTTACATAAATATAAAAGTGATGGAAAATGCATGTCAGCATCACCATTGATCTTTCTTTCCTTTTTTTGTTGTTGCTAAAATGCAAAAAAAAAAATCTAACTGGACATTGCTCACTCAAGCAGAAACAGAAAAACTAGAAAAGCATTTTAAAGAAAAGCAATCAAGCAGTTCAGTTACTTGCTAGTAAATAAAATCAATCTTGGGCCGAATTTAAACTGTATGGTTAAAGTGAAAAAAATTCTGATGCATGCTTGCTATAGTCACATCAAAATAAGCCTCTTTGGCTAGAATTTCACCATACATCCATGTCTAATTAGTGTCTAAATGTTCAATTTACATTTCATGGGGATGGTCTGGGGACATTATTTTTCATAATGAGCAGGTATAACATTAACTGACAAATAGAATGCTTGAAATAATATGCTTGAAAGAAGCCTAATTTATTCATTGCCATAATCTGTACCTGAACTAAGGTACTTGGAGGAAACATTTTCAACTGTCACTTCTACCCTGTGGCATAAATTAAACCAAATGATGCAACTTTATCATAAAATGACACATCAGCTATAAGATATCTCATCAACGCATACACTTGTGTCTGCCCAAGTATGACAAAACCACACTGAAAATACTAGCCTCACATCTAAAGTGCAGTGAAAGCAAATAGAACCGTTTTTTACCACGCGTATGTTAATTTTATTCTGCAATGTGCTGCTGTAACCTGAATTGAATTTCTGGGATTATTTGTGCTTTTTATTCGTCATGCATGATAAACACTTAGGTTTGTTGTTTATACACAAACACAGCGTGAATATCCATGCATTATTTTTGCTTTTGTCTTATGAGAACACAAATAATTTTAACAATAACCTACACCACTCAGTGATACCAAACATACCCTCATTTGAATCGATGTGGGTAAAAGTCAAACCAGGTTGAGCCAATAGTATATCATTTTTAATTAATGTTTTTCCTTGTATTTATCTCCTTTAAAAAAAAGAAAAAAAACTTCTATGTGATTGTTTTCCAGTGTTGGTTTTCTTGTAGTTTTTTGTGTATATTTTGCTTTTCTGCACACGTGGATTCCTTCCTCGCGTTATGGGTCAGAAACAATGTAGGGTAAGACTTAGTAAATAAAAGTGTATGAGTGAGAAAGAGATCCTAACTGGAGGATATTATCTACTGTATTCCCCTGCACCCAAAAAAAAACACATTTAACATCTGCTGTTGACTACAACAAAACTGCAACGGTGGTTAAAAGTTGCTTAGTGGAAGTAGTGGGGGAGGAAAGACACTGAGCCAGAGGGGTGCATGCTTATGCGTTTTGCTCAAAGTCCTTTCCAGTTCAGAAATAACTCAAATTGTCAAATGTGCAAGCAGTTTAGACAAAATTTGGTGTTTTTGTTAATAGCTGTTTAAGGGCAACTCAGAATTCTATATTTGTTGATTTTGATTCACATTTCACTTATTCTTTTCCAGTATACTGCACACATACAGCAAGAAAAAAGACATTACAATCGAGTGAATATTAATTGTTCAATTTCATGATTGTGGTCACATTCCCTGGAGGTTCTGCGTGGTAGCTACATTTGTGTAAAGCACTTTATTACAGCTGCAGCTGTTGTAAAATGCGAAATATAAAGTTGTATTTTTCATTTGATGGCTATCATTTTCCCAACCAAATTCCCTCCACTATTTGGTGCAACATATTTCTCATATGTTTTGACCTGAAACCTGACTTGTGTTGTTGCAATTCTTACTGAAATACTTTGAAAAGGGTAACACTTGCTCTACTTGCTACTGCCTTTGAATACCATTGTTGAAGCATTTCTAGTTTACTTCTACAGATTTCTTGACTATCACACTTAAACAGGTTTTACATTTTTCTTCATGCAGTCATTTTTTTATCCTGCATATGTGTTCTCTGCTCTAGGATGAATTTATTCCAGTTCATTTACTGTTTTTTCACTGCCCATTACCTCCGACCTTGCGAATATTTGTCTGCACAAATGGACATAAAACATCCCACTTTTTTCATTCATGAATCTTCCATAGACTAGTGTGGCTAACAAACAGCAAAGACGGACAAACATTTCCATTTTCTTTTGGCGTTACGACAACGTGTCCCAACACTTTTCTCCTTTGAGTAAATCCAGTAATACTGCTCATATACAAATCACATGGGTATGTGTGCTCATTGTGTGCCAGTTTTGCCAGCGCACTCTGTCGACAGCTATCTGAGATAGCTGCATATAGATCAAACGATGCGCTGTGATCTGCGGTAGGACTGAGCCAGCTGTTGCCGCCCAAAGCTTTCTTTGGTCTCTGCATAATCATTCTAGTGGTTTGGCACAGGCAGGTGCTGAGGGTGCACTTCCTGGGCAGTTCTTTTATATTTCCCTTCTTCCCTCTCTAAGCTCGTCTTTACCCTGCACCCCGAGGTGAAGTGGTTATTAGCTCGGTTGTGACAACAGTTGACAGACAAGTGAGACTTTATTGCAGTGAAAATGGAGACTTGAACGTGTGATGAGACAAATAAAGGTGTGCAATTTTTGGCCTCCTTGGCTTATGTAAGGAATAGAACAGAGTGTATTTCAGTGGTCCCCAGCAACCAATCTGGAAACGGTATCGGGCCTCACAAATAAATTGAAAAAAGCAGTGTATATCTGTTTCGATCAGGAATGTACTGTATATCAGCACCCGCCTCCCATCCCCCAGCAATTAGTCTACAATTAGGGATATATATCAGCAACACCCCCAGTCTCACTCCTGTCGCTGACAAATGGTTCCTGGTCTGCAAGAATTATGTATTACCATAAACTGGCCTCTGTCAGACAAAAAGGTTGGGGACCACTGCTGTATTTGACTGATGACTGTTGCAGTATGTATGTATTTATGTGCAGGTGTCAAATTAAATGTACACTATTAGTTTTCTCACCAGAGTAGCACAGCTGAACTATGCCAGTGTGTGTGAGTGTGTGTGTGCACGGGCGTGTGTGTGTGTGTGAGTTGCTCATTATTTGCCAGTTAAAATAACTGGATCTGGCTATTACTGTGGTCATCCTTTAATCAGAATCAGAATCATGTACAGTACATTTTTCCTTGAATCACAATTCTCTATTTATGATCATGTGTAAATATGAATTAACCATGCACAGTTATCTTTTTTAGCGACAGTACCAAAGCCAATTCTCCTACTGTGGACAAGATGCTGCTGTTCTCAAATGTAACAATTATGTGACAATTTTGACAGCGGTCCCTCGGATTTAAGTCATTTGTGGATTCAAAGGAGGGTTTGGCTTTCATGCAGGGCCCTGATTATTACCAGGGCTTTTAAAACTAAGTACAAAAATTCAAATGTCAGAATGTGACCTCGAAATTTAAATAGGTTTCAAAGTAGGTTTTAAAAGAGGAGTTGGCTTCGAAGCAGCATTTCCATTTTTACAATTTGCTTGGAAGGTCCAGCTCAGAGATTGTGCCAGCTCAGGTTTTTATCCCAGAACCCTCATGTCAAAAGTCAGAGCTGCTAAACACTGAGCCAGGGAGACAGCTGTCTTTACCCATTGGTTTGGGTTTAAAAACAGCATTTTAGGTTTCAAAGTGCCAATTTTTGGCCCAAAACTGAATCAAGAAATTCAGTTGTCCAAATGTGTGACCTTGAGTTTGAAATCAGTTAGTTTTATTCTAATTTTCTCTTTTAAGAGAGGTGACTCCCTTCCGTAAGGTCACATGCTTTTTTTTATCTTTACGTTGAAGAATGACAGTATTGTACTGCAACCATGACACATAAATTACACACGAGAGAATTGTCTTTTAACTTATAAAGTGGTTTTAGTGCTGAAGAATGAATGTATCCATTACGTAGACAACAAGTCAAACAGACCTGGTTGTACTAATTCAGATTGTGCTTAAATATGTAAGAAAATCTGCATAACTACAGAGGCCTTGATGAAATATTCAGAATACACGTATAACATTATGCTCACTTCCACTATACAAGAACTGTATTAGAGTGCATTTTGAAAGACAATATTTAGTTTTAACGGACATTGTTTGAAAGATTTCATAGTGTATGTCTGAAATTGTTTCATTAGCTCACAATTATACTTCTTGCAGTTGTACATTGTTGTGCTGCATCCTAGTGATAGCTCCTTTGATAGCCTCTTTCACACTATCTCTCTGTAAAACTGGCACAAGAAATGAATAAGTAGAGCCAGCATTTATTTGCATGTGCCTTTGAGACAGAACTTATCATCACAATACAGCCATTATTATTTTTTTTTTTGTGTTAAACAGAAGATGCGTGGTGACAGGAAAGTCAGTGTCTTGAAAACAAAAATGTCATGCTGTGGTCACGCCTTCCCACCGTCACCTCACCCGACACATAGGCAGTGCTGCACCTCTTTTATGCCTCTGATGTCGGAATCCAGCAAACACGAAAAGATTGGGAAAATATAGCTTTGATGGACATTGTGAAATGGTCTTAAAATATCTTTTCCGTCTCAAGGAGCCAATTACCAAAGTCAAGAAAATTTTTCATGCGGCTGCGCCATCAGATAAATCATGAAATTCTCATTGTAGTGCTCTGGTGCATAATCAAACCGAGAACTCATTTGACACCACCACAAATGTGGACAAAGGTGTTGAAAAAGAAAATTATTTTAACTTTTTGCTGTTATCTGCTTTCTGCATAGCTCTAGTTAATAAACTGCTCAATTTATGTTAAATTAATGTGTGAAACATAATAAATGTCACATACTCAACAAAAGAACCACTAATGAATCCAAAACTAGTAGTTTCCATCTTTTTTATGTACCTGTTGACATTTTTCTTTCTTTTTTTTTTTTTTACTAACAGGTACCTCAGACTATTGTAGTGTATTGTACAGTGGCCTTAATATTATCATCCACCGCACATTTGATGCATTGTTGTTATGTGAAAGCAGAGCACCCACTGCCAAATGCAAGAGGATTACAATGATCACTCTGCCCTGCGCGCATCTACAGAGCTTTAGGAGCAAAGCCTTTTTTTTTCTTTTGTAAAGAATGAGCGAGGTGGGAGGGGGAGCTTCTCAATGAAAGGATTTGGTTCAGACAGGATTTGGTCTGCCTTCTTTACACAGTTGACCTTGTTTTTGTCTTGTTCTTCACTGTTTTCCCTCATGGTATTCATTGACTTTTCTTCCATAGCTTGGAGGGCACATATTTCTTAACCGTATAGGCGTTATTGGGTTGCTGAGAAAGATTTCTTTTATCCTAACTAAAATCTAAGCCAAATAAACTAATAGTGCATGTTTGTTAAAAGACAATGGGGTAAAATACAATATGCACTTGTAACCTTGTTCGCTTAGAGCAGGGGTGTTTTCGTGGGTCGCATTGTATGATAAATATACATTTCTACAAACATTTGCACTACAGTTTTCTTTGCTGCAATGTCTCTATTTTCAGGAAACTTCTACTTATTTTGTTTTATTCACAGCCCTGCACAATAATTTTCCATCAACACCTTAATTATAGATCTCATTTATCAAAAATCATTTCCAAATAGCGACAGCCACAGCATCATGGTTATTACAAGCTGCTAATGACATTAATGTTTGCCTGTGCTGGGATGAGAAATCAAGGAGGGCAGGGTAGACTGGACAGTGATCCTCTGAACTGGCATTTACAATCAAACATTGACATCACTATTTGCTCCCCGAGCGAGCTTGTCCGATGTGATTACAGCTTGAAATAAACATATTTGCAGAAACACCATTGGCTTATAGCAGTGTTTTGCCTTTTTGTGTTGTGATATACATATTTGTGAAAGTGATCAGATGGGATAAATCACACTTCACTGATTCAAGGCTTTGACACAAATTTCCAAATACTAATGGTAGGGATGTATACCCAATGAGCCATGGAGTAGACATGTTCTTAACTGGCTCCACTTAAAACTTAATTACTGCAACTCATTTACTTTTACTTACAGCAATTTACTGTTATCCTTAGCTATCTGAAATAGAAATTAGGGATGTTCCGATAAGAGTTTTAAGCTCCCAATACAGATCATCCATGAGTGTGATCGGCCAATACTGTTATTGATGATGTGGCTTTGTAGTATAGTTTTCAATTTTACAGCTGCAACTACTGATTCATTCTAAATAATAAATTAATCTGTTGATTTTGTAAAGTAATTGACTTGTCAGATTTTTTTTAAAATACAAAGGATTATATCCCCTTTCAATTCAAAATGAGTTGCTTCAAATAAACAGTGTAGTCAGCTAAGCCTTTCAGTGTGCATCCACGTTTCCTCAAGAAGCAGCAATAGGTTCTTCGTCATCAAATTAATTTCCCCCTGCAATACGGTCTTTTTATAGCACAAACATATTGATCCCTCACTGCATTACCTGATGTGGCTTGGCCCAGTATGTAAAAAAGTGGAGAGCTGTGCTATTACCCTCTGTGAATATCCAAGGGCTGTGTGGGGCATTGGGGATTGTCTAATTTTGTTTGTGTGCAAGCACAAAGTATATACAGTGTGTTTGTGCGGGCGTGTGTATGTGCGGGCGTGTGTGAGCGCGTGCGGGCGTGTGTGTGTGTGTGTGTGTGTGTGTGCGTGTGTGTGTGTGTGTGTGTGTGTGTGTGTGTGTGTGTGTGTGTGTGTGTGTGTGTGTGTGTAGGTGTCCGTGCACATGCATGCATGAAGGCTCGGCCGAAGGTAATCAGATTGAGACTGAGCCAACTCTCATCAAACAACTTCATGGGGTTATAAAATCCAATAATACAAAAATAGGCAAGGCTCTCCACTGGAATATTACTGTATGCAAATGTGGCATTTATTGTGATTGCGGTAGTGTCATCACCAAAAATGGAATACTTTACTCTGAGGCCACATAATAAAGGAAGGAGATCAATAAGTCATGATGCGCAAAGGGAAAATATGTCAGGCCATGTTGCCAAAGGAAAACACCAATATACTTTGCAATAAAATAAAATGAAATGTCAGTTTGAAACAAACTGAAAGGTCACAAGGTTTAAATATGTCAAACTTTCAGTGAATATGATATTTAGCTCTTGATGCTCTTGAGTGACAAGTTTGTACCAAATGGATTTCACACATTTTTCTGCCTCCGCTCACAGCATTGCACCAAATGAGTCATTTGAAAAGCCATGAGGCCTGATAGGTAGAAGCATGTCTTAATGGAACCATGAGGATTGGGGTCATAACATTTGTGGTGCAATTGTCAGGTTTATTGTAGGAGAACCTGCAGGATGTCCATCACCAAGATTCATATGGTCAACTGTCAAATATCTATCCCGCTTGAAGACATTAAAATCTGCTGTTTGCTCCCTTACACTAGACTGTCATCAGTTTTGATAATCAAAAATGACACCAGTCCTCGCACTCCTATCTTTTTGCCATAAATATGTTTCTCGGTGGCCATGTTTGTGATAGCAGAGCAGCAGCAAAATATATTGGAGCTTTTGGTACAGTGCGTGAAAGCGTTTGGAGGTTGTTTAGTGTGTACTCGAGGCAAGAGGCTGCTTTTATCAGTTCATTTTATCTGTTTCTTCCAGCAATTCAATGGTTGCTATAGTGACACATGCCGACTTACATTTACCCAAAATCCATTTTCTATATATTGTATCCTGTGCAGTCACTGGGGAATAAAAGGAACTGATTTTGAACCCATAGCTGTTTTTTTTCCAAACTTGCAACACTATCTACTGTTTACTTCCCGTCCAAAGTTGATTATTTTGGTAGAACTAGGATTATCAATGTTAAAGCGTTCCCTCCATGAGATGACAGAGATGGATGAGTCAAAAATCAATTACCTGTGCTGATGTTTATGTTTTTTATGAGTATTTATCTTTACAATCCAAAACCAGCAGGGATGTCTGTAATGTGTGCATGTAAAAAAATGAAAATGGTCTTTGACACAAGAATGACAAAGCTGATGTCTGATATAAATTGGATGCTATCTATACAAGGACGACTGTAGCTCAAGTAGAAAGTCAATAGATTTTAACATAGCTGAGGCTAAAAAACCCTAATAAAACTTTTTGTGGACATTTTTGTGAGTATTCACTGCCTGAAAATAAAACCCCTCTGGTTTAGGGCTTTTGGTGCAAAAAGCAAGATGCTCCAATATGTTTTATCCACAAATACCTTGCAATCAAAATTGCAATCTGCATTTAATGTTTTCATCAGTATCAGCAGATGTGTTTGCAGCACAGCTGCTTGTTGTCAGTATTATTTGCTGCTACTCTTTCTCTTGTGCTGTTTGCGTCTTTGTTTTGTCTAGTCTGTCTATTTGTTTTTATCTTTAGCACAATCTGCTATAAATAAGCCTGTTAAATAGAATTGGGGAAAACAACTCTGGTTTAACCTACCAATTAGTTAGACTAAATTAGGGAGGAAGATGAGCCCTCCTAAAAGTCTCTTAATTTATGAAGTTAATGTAGTGTGGCACTATGTATAAGTATTTCAAAATTAACCGTATTGTTCAGTGTTTGGTCAGGTCTTCGATATAGACTACTTCTTTTGAGCAAAAAACCATTATTTTTGGTTAATAATCACGTTGACTTTCTTGACAGCAGTACCATGACAACCTACATTGAACAGGTGTGTCAGACTTGAGTTCGACTTGAGTTTGTCAGACTTGAGTTAATTTTAGCAGTTTTGAGAGGCTTCCATGTTTTTGTGTCTAGACCAGTGGTTCTTAACCTTTTTGGATGTACCGAACCCCACCAGTTTCATATGCGCATTCACCGAACCCCTCGTTAGTGAAAAACTATTTTGGGGAAATTCAAGACATAGATGATTTTTACGAGTGCACAAAATGAGCCGTGCATGAACATCACCTCGCTCAAAGAACAAAACCAACACTATGCATGACCTCACAACAAATTACATAAGGGCAAATCAGAATTTACACAATAAATTAGGTTTGTTCGGACCTCCACAGTGGAGGCTCTGTCGAACCCTTGAGACCGACTCACCGAATCCCTAGGGTTCGATCGAACCCAGGTTAAGAATCACTGGTCTAGACATAAAACTAAATACTTCTCTGTCTTTAGCGTTACGAGGCAGCGATTGAGTTTACAGTAATCGCCGTGCGGCATGATAACACACCGACTCTCACTGGGCTCTGCACTTTCCAGGAAAAGAAGCAATGTGGCGGTCTTAATTGAAGAGCTAACCTGTGATGCGCATGCGCATAATTGATCAAGGTTAGCAAACCAAGTAGAGACAGCTCATGAATCAAGACAATGAGCTAAGGATTTAATTATGGCCACAGGAAGGGAATCATTAGGGTGGCTTATCTAAGGGTCTCGCCGAGGTCATGTGATAAAGAGTTTTATCATAAGTCATGTCATCAATTATGCTTCAAAGCATTTTTTTTGTGACTGTGTGGCTTGAAACTACTTGTGAGTTATGCACTGTAAAGTATATTAGCATTTTAGCAAGATGTGTCTCGTTAGACTGATTTGCATAGGGGACAGGACAGGGCTACTCATGCTTCACCCTTTTGTCGAGATTGCTTGCTTGCAAGATTTGATTGAATTCAGTAGAAAAATAATATTTTGCGCCGCAAAGTGGTTTTCTACTATTTGTCATATCACTGTGTGGGGAATTGGCAATTTAGCACCCCCTTCAGCTGCAGGCCAGGCGGACTAGCCTGAGGCTAGTGAGGAGGATTTGGATGGATTGATGGATGGGATGGATGAGATGGATGGATGGTGCAACTATAGTTCTGTTTTTTGTGTCATAACTGAAAGTGTGCCAAGCATAGAATTCGGGGCAGTTACCAAGGAGCTAATCGCTCCTCCTTCCGTGAAAGACAGATTATTTAAACTATTCCTTACATTATAACATTTTGCATATTTACATTCATGGGGGGGGGGCTGTTCGGGAATATTCTCGCCCAGGAAGTAATTCAGTGAAGAACCACCACTGCGTAGAATTTGTGACTTTT
Organism: Syngnathus floridae; assembly: GCF_059516105.1. NCBI lineage: Eukaryota > Metazoa > Chordata > Actinopteri > Syngnathiformes > Syngnathidae > Syngnathus > Syngnathus floridae. The sequence continues at coordinate 10,208,510 of NC_142414.1, read as the reverse complement.
CTCACCCAAAAGGTCTTGCACGGGTTGCTCAGGTGAGCTGCTTTAACGGCAATGGCAGATTTATTTAACTCATCCTTATCTGTTTCAAGAAATGTAACCCCAACACACACACACACACACGCACACACATACTCACACACAATCAAATTCTGATTGAACAGGCTTGAAATAGGTGGGTTTCATTGATTTTCATTGTTGGCTCCATTTATGGACTTGCTTGGTGAGAGTAAAGCTTTGGCACAGCAACAATGTTGCAGTCAATAGTACTGAATATCCTTGATTGATTATACTTTCCATTGATCATGTATATTTTATAAAGCACTCACAATTTACAAATTGTAGCTCGTTCAGTAGAGACGCAGGTGTACTATGTTGCAATTCCAAGGCATTGATATTTTCCATGATAAGTTTTTTAAAGTGAGTATATCACCTGAGGAAAAAGGCACACTGTGTATAAATAATTATACAATCTTATCTCCATCTTGTCAAAACTACAGAGGGCATTCTTATTACCATCTTAAGGTGCTGATGGGACTTTGGGTCCAAAATGCATAACATTATATCACACGTGGGAGCTCTTAAAGTACAGGAAGTAAAAATTATGCTATGCATTTTCTATTCATACAAAAATTTGAATCCTTTTTATATTATGAGAAACCACATCATAATGCAAGAAATATGAAGTACATCCTAAATTATCTCTTCAAGTCAAGCCAAGTAAAGTGAAGCTTTATTGTTAAGTGTGCAATCTTTGTAGGTTTGTTTAGTGAGTGAGGTGGGAATTCAAGAGTTGAGTGAGAGAGACACCAATTATCTCCTTAGCTGGGCTCAAGATGCACCACTGGCGCCACAACTCACCTCTGGTTTTTGTCACCAAATTGTCAGGCATGTACAACTTGAAGAAAACACACACTCGTGCCTCTGGAACACTCATTACGGTATCGTGTGCTCTGCCAAATTCCCCAAAACAGTAAACTGGGCATGCATCTGCATGAAAATGAAGATGTGCTAGATTTTTTGCAGCACAAATGTGTGCCTGTCTAAAACGCACACACACACACGCGTGCGCGCGCACACACACACACACACACACACACACACACATGAGACATTTAGGGTGCTAATGTAAGCCTAAGCGTTCTCTCAGCTTAAATGGTGTCAGCAGTAGTTCCAACGACAAATCGGTTGATGCTCATCATCTGGTGCTTCCCATCTGTCAGCTCAAGCTGGATGTACAGTATGTGTATTCTTATTAAATTTCTACATATGCAAATGTTAAGTGCATATGTACAGGGTGAAAACAGATAGAAAGAAGTCAGGGTAAATCATTTTCTTCTTTTTCCACACTCCTTTAGCCCAAACCCATGTGGAATGAAGGTCTGATATATAATTCAGAGCTTTACATAATACGGCTTGCCCCAGTTTGGAGAAATTAAGAGTGATGACTCTTTAATTCTCCAACATGCAGACAAACATCAACCCAAAAAGCACACATTTAGGAGATGTTATAGGTGGGTAAACGGCCAATGTGCTCTTAGTGTAAAGACGGGTCTGTGGCTATGTTGAATACTAATCCATGGTAGAAATGTACCACGTGGTATTTTTAGCATTAAACTACAATTATGTCAATTTTTAGACAATAAATAATGACTGTAAATCAATGTGATTACTGTGAGCACCAGCAGCCTGTACTGACTTGGATATGCTGTGTAGAAAGCAGAATGAGGACAGCGAAAACAAACATAGAGAGAGGCAGCTTTTGTTCAATTTTTTTGGCTTTCCAAAAGGGTTGTTACTTTTTTCCCCCAAAAGCTCTTTTACAGGCATTCCAAACTGTGCTGTCTCGTGGATGTGCAAGATTAAAACTGAATTTGCGGTTTGATGTGCCAATTACAAATTTACAGCTAAAACTGTTTGGCTTGTGGGACAGTCATGAATGAAGAGAGGAACAGTATCAGAGTAAAGATCTAACGTAACAGATTTTGGTTCAGGAGAAAAACAAGCAAATGTCATTATATGAGGAGAGCATCAAATTTTTTCAGCCTTTGGCATTTGACACTAGAGCAACCAAGCCGTCTTTACAGTTTTCAAACTTTGAGGTGTTATTACACACTGCTTATAGAAATGGACCCTGGCCTCTTGACGTTTCCTCGTTTTCCATATTTCATCCCATGGTGCACCTGTATGATCATAAACAAAATAGTTAAAAGTCCGTATGCGTTTAACTACCACACACCCTTCAATTTGACAGCTCTTCTTGTGTTTTGCACATTGTGCTGAGACTGCGCCACCGAGTTTTGTTTGCAACTAGTAGATGCACTGGTCTCCATGATCTATAAAACATCTATTAGAGTAGAGGAGGCATGGTATCTGGTTCAAAACAATAACAAGCCTAAGGATGAATTGCTTGGCTGATATGCAGGGAGTCTGAGTAAAAAAAAAAAAAAATGTCCCCCCTGCCCCAACAAAGAGTGGCCGTCATACTCATGCAGTTTTGATGCTACGAAAAAATAGCAGAAAGCATTGGAAAGAAGGCTTGGCCAACCATGCATTTATTTGGAATGTGGGAGGAAACCGGAGTACCTGGAGGAAACCAGTGTAAGCACAGGGAAAACATGCAAACTTCAAACAAAAAGGCCAGAGCCAAAATTGAAACCAACACCGATGCACTGTCCAGCACACTTGCTAACCAGTGCACCACCAATTGTAATAGTAATTGCTGCTGAAGAGCAATATACAGTATTTTTATTGTTATAATGATTTTCACCTATTTTACAATAACCTGGCTGAATACTGACTTGTAGTTCATACTATCGTGTTTACTTTAGCAAGGTAACAGAAATATTAACCCACTGATTGCCCGAATGCTCATCTGCAAATTAGTAAATCACCACCTGGGGCTAGGTGACTCTAACTTAAAGTGTGCACTTTTGCACTGAGTTTAGAGACCACATATACCTAGCGCTGCACATGCAAACTCGCTATGCTGGCATTGTTATGATTTCAATCATTATGTTTAGCTGGAGGGCACAAATGCAATTTCGAACTTCATATCAGCTGTCAGTGGAGGGTTGGCAACTTCTCATCTGCCGTGCTTACTTGTGTGGGCCTTGCTATGCTGAATGGTTAATCATGAAGAGTGAGGATGTTAAAATGACCCTAAAGTACTTTTTAATACCCTGGAACAACTTGGTACAATATTATTTGGATAGGTCTGTTGATCTTTTTGGCTTATTGATGGACTTATTGGTTCATGACACCACTGCATTTTATGGATACATTTGCGCTTTCCTTTTCCTATTGTGCCTCACCCACATTTTTTTCATCAGGTCAAGGTCTACTTAGTTTCATTTGTTTGTTTTACTTTCCATTATGCATTTGTCTTAATTACTGTGAAATAAATTTAAATTGTACCTCCAGTTAAACCGTTTTGAATGATTAGAAAATAAAATAATTTGGGTTTGTCGGTGACGTCAGTGTTTCGACTCCCGACATTGTTGAGTGAGTACACGGAAAAAATGGTCTGTAAAATGTACTCACTTTTAGTCAAAAGTTTGCACACCAAAAAAATCTGGATACATGATCAAGATGGATATGAAGTGTACATGAAAAAAAAAATGCTGCCTGGAATGGAAAGAATTTCCAAAGACAACAACACAATATGTTTTTATGACAGTCACTATTTTGTGACAGTGACAATTAACAATACACTATCTGGTGCTTTATCAGTCCATTCATCCATTTTCTATAAGTTGATCCTGTTCAAGGGAGCTGGAGCCTATCCCAGATGACATTGGCCATAAGGCTGACTACTGTACACCCTGGACTGGTCGCGATGATGGTAGAAGCAGAAGGAATTCTGACATCTCCAAAACCCATGTATCTGACAATTTACAGAAAAATCAATCAAACTATTCAGGAAAAGCTTCATCATGCAAAGAAATAAAGGACCACCTCCCAGCAAAACAAAGGATTTAACCATGGTGAAAAAGTGGCCAAGTCAATCATCGTACCTTAACTCAATAGAGCCATATGTCGCAATTGGGAACACAATGGCGGTGATCGGTCTTCATTTGGTGGTAATCAGGACATCCTTGCATTTCCATATTTGGTTCATGCTTACAATGGTTATGTGCCCTGGCGCTAATTGAAGCTTGATCTCTGCTGTCAAGTAGACACAAAGCAACTTCTCTGTTAGTGAGCTTTATGTGGACTGTCTTGTTAACAGTGGTCAATATCTTGGTCTTCTTGATGTTCAGGTGGAGTCCAATTGTATTTTATTGTATTTTTATACACAGTATTGTATTCTAAAAAACGTTTTAAACATTTTAAAATGTAAACGTGTCACAGCTCCGCTGCTCTCGCTGTGCTGGCCAGCTGACGTGCCCCCGCGGACCAGCGTGAGGGGATCCGCACAAGACTTCTATAAATTTATATTCAAACACTTTATTGTATTTTAAACACTTTTCATAAAAGTATCTCTGCAGCACCTGGAAGGATAGATTAGACTACGCAACAGTCCAAAATGGCGTATACCATGTGAGTGGGTAACGCCGTCTTCTTCGGTCCACAGCCTTTCTTGCAGCGCACCAACTAGTTCCTGCTCGCATAACAGCTGTACCCACTTTCTTTCGATTTTCTAATTGTATATACTGTATATATATATATATATATATATATATATATTCGGGTTTGATAATAGCCCCAATTCCTTGATTACAGTCAGCCCCTGGAGAGCCATGTTCAACATTAATGCAATTATTATGCAAACATATGCTAGAGTTGTTATTTTGTCACTACAAGGCCCTGTGGGCTAAAACGCTTGCCTGGTGCCCAGATGCTCATTTGTAACGTTTGTGTGAAAGGTACTAGAAAACAAAAAAAAAATCTAATTTAATGTAATTCTCCTGGGCGAGGTGGAAAACATTACCTATGGAGTGGAATTCGCCTGTTGTCCCAGGACTCTATGTAAATCCCACAGTCCAGAGTGGTCGCTTCATTACATACAATATATTAAAATATCCTTTAAATTATTGCAGTATAATATCACTTGTTATTATTCATCTTCTACTTGGGACAAATGCAGGGACTTTCTCCTGTATGGATTTGTGATTATTTCTTGTCTGGAGGAGGATGCTTTGCTCACTGAGAATCAGGAGGACTTTCTCTCACATACGCCGCCACATTAGTCATGTTCTTTGTCTCGGAGACGACGACGATGATCAAATCAAGCCTTGCTCTTCTGCTTGTACAGCCCAGCTTGTGTATGTTAACAGTAACCTCCCACAGTACGCTGCCAGCCCAAGGTGACACACACACACACACACAACACACACACACACGTACACACATTTCCAAGCATGTACGAGCCTGAGGTGACACAAATGACAGCTTAATTCCGGGTGAGTCAGCTTGACTGTGTCCTTGCTCAGACATGAGAAGGAGGCGGTGTCAGTTTGTGCTCATCTAAGTGTGTTTGTGTGTGTGTGTGTGCGCGTGTGTGTTTGAGAGAGAGAGCGAGAGAGAGCGAGAGAGCGAGAGCGCGAGAGAGAGCGAGAGAGAGATGCGCTTGTATGTGTTGGAAGTGTGTGCGTGTTTTTTTTGGGGTTAGTTTCATGAAAGTGCCATGAAGGGAAGGAAGTGTGAGGAAGAATCCACTGAACAAGAGAGAGGTTTTTAGTGACCTTGGAAGAATCGTTTGTTCTTGCCAGTGGCTGATTTTAAATACACTCATACCACATAATCCAGATTGTCGTCAGGGTCAACAGCAGGGACACAGAGGGCCCAAAATTCAGCTATAGAATTTGAGACCGAAAGGTGCACGAGCAATTCTCCCTGGCGTGCCGTGGTACCGCAATTAGTAATGAGTGGTGACAATGATTTTACATCATAATTTTTGTGGTTTAAACTAAAGAGACTCTAATGTTGTTCATCAAGCTACCCCTGTCTTATTGCACTCTAACTAAACCCAAACAATACCCGACCCACCATGCTTCAAAACGCGGTTGAACCATAAAACTATTTTGAGCTATATTATTTCTCCTTTAATGATGCTATCTGGATGTATTTTCCTTGAGGTTCTTATGTGATGCAAACAGACTACAGACAACAACTCCGGTGCAGAGGTATTTTCTTTCCCCCGAGCAAAGACTTTTTGATAGCTTATAAAGCACTGGGTGGGAACACTTCATTTGTGCTCTGTAGGCAAGTGATCTTGGCAAACACCTTTTTCCCAAAGTGACATGGCTATCTGTCCAGAAGACTAGCCCTCCAAGATAGATGCAGGTTCCTTTTAATCAACCTGTCTAGTGTGTAGATGAGACAACCCATTAGGCTGAGAAGGTTTTTTTTCTGCACTATATTAATCAACTTGGAAGTAACATATTGTCCAGAATGTCTTTGTGCTCTGAAAAATGAAGGCTAGGTGGGGACAAATAGTTCTTACGAATATTACCTCAATTAAAAGTCAGAGAAGATGGTACATATATGGGTGGATTGTATGTGATACAAATAAGTGGTAAGAAGCTTGGTGACCAAAACAACCATCAGACAAGTATTTCCTTAGCAATACACTGGAAAAGATAACAAAAATGTCTGGGCATGAACACTGATGCACAAATTGTGTCAGTAAGTTTGCATACCAAAATGCAGAGGTGCATGAAATCATTTTGGCAAGGGCCTTGAGCTCTGGTATACCCCTGTAGGAGTAATGGCCAATGTCATTTACCCTCCTTTTCTCTTATGTACCCACCCAGTACATCGTTACTGTATGGTTGAGTTACAACCAAGGCTAATACAGTAATTCTTTAACTTGACAAACACATAGCACTCACCCAAATCTTTTTTCAAGTGGACAACTATACTGCCTTTCGTTTCACTCAATTAATATCACATTGCACATTGCTTAGTTCGTCCAACTTTTCAAATAATGCAGTCATTCTTTTGGAACAAGTCATTATTCACATTAACGGTGGCTTGGCAGGGGCAAAAAAAAAAAAAAACAGCTCACACATCTGCCAAAAACTCTTAACCCCTTTCCACAGTGCATTTAACAGTGCACAGCACTATCTTTTATTGTGTTTGTGGTGAGGGGCAGGTACCATGGAATGGAGCGTTATTTTACGGCACAGGGCAGCAAGAGGACTTCTGCGCCACAAATTGGAAAATGTTCTGATCAAAAGTGGCAGCAGCGTGACATCAAATAGGGGCAAGTGATAGGCGAGGAGCTGGCAAAATGTTCTTGTGCACTTTTGCGAGTTGGAAGTCGAAAAAGTCAGACTTTCCTCAAATGTAGCATAACAAGGGTCAAAATCTTTGCTCTTACTTCCTTGTATGGGTATTGCTATCATTTTGTGTTGCTGCAGACTCTTTCACAATCAGCAGTGTGAAAACGGCTTGAGCCAGGTGCATCTGTATATAACTCTTTTGGATTTATTGAAATCTGTCATATTATCCTAAATGCAACATCAATCGCAACATCAATCCATAGGCTAACTGCTACCTGATTGATAGGCCTCTTTGAGATGACTGGATATGACCTCTATCTGGGCATGAAATCATCCTGCCAGTCATAATTCTTTGTACAGACAGACCACTTGTCAAGCCATGTAATTTATTCATAATCCTGTCATTATACCCATAATGTGATAAGTCATAGACCTGAAACAGTAAAAATATAGACATGAAAGTGAAATAGATATGATAAAAGATCAAATAATGCTGTCATTTTGTTAAATGTGCGCCCCCCCCGAGAAACTAAACGCAGATATTTTCACAAAAGTTATGTTGTTGCGAACTGCTGTAAAAACCTATGTATATGTGCGGTCCTGTGCTACAGCATTCAGCCTGATTCTGACAACGAAAAAAACGTTAATCACAAGTAATCCCTTGTAGATTGAAAAAGAAAATGTAATATTGTTGGTTATTATGCATCTGCCACAAAGTGTTTGGCAGAGCAAAGCAGGAAAATGAACCCTATGTTTGAGCCAAGCTTCTATTTTGCAATGCATGTGTTTGTATTCTGTAGCATATAAAGGCATTTTAATGACGTCTCAAATCAAAAGAAAAATCTGGTGTGTTGACAACTTTGTAGACATTTGATAGCACACTAAAAAAAATCTATTGGTGTTCCATACAAGTTGCTTTTTATTTCTCTTGGTATTCATGGTCTTTTGATTGCAATAATTTGCAATGCATTTACATTAATCACTTTGCAGGGCTTTTATTTTGGTTATTTTACCTACTACACTGTGCAATTTCAGATGAAAGCCACATTTAGTGGAAAAATGGTGGAAAAGTTTGCATGGATCTTTAGGGGGTACGGAAATAGCAAAAAGGTTATGTATGAGCCGCTATCACAGCGGTTTGGTGAGAAGGACCCCAGTGAGAATATGAGATATGAATTTCAAGTACGAAAGGAATATTTCATCACTGCTAAGCATTAATTATGGCAAAGTGTGTTCTGGAGTCCTGCCAGAGTTAGAGACGAGGCAGAATTTGTAAAAATACCTTTAAATTAAAAAATACCGCAATCTATTTTTTTATAAACTAAAAAAAGGAACTTTGATTCATGAAGACTTCTCAAACTGTGAATTCTTGCACATCCTTTGAGCAACGCTATCTTTGACAAAGTACAACCAAGCTCTTACCTTGTTGAGCATATATGATATTATTTTCATTAACAATAAAGTAAAACACAGGAGTGAACAGCAGAATACAAGGAGAGCTGGGTGTGAACTGACAGATTTATAATCTCTGCACTTCACAGAGCCACCATTTTTTTTTTTTCAGTTTGAAGCCTTCTGATAGTTCTGTCATGAAGAAAAAAAATCTTCTCTCATGAAGAAAAAAATAGTAGATCAATTTATCATCACATTGGAACTTTTTATCTTCCTGATTAAATGAATGAATTTTGGCTGAAGAGCTTTAAATCAATTATGACATGTTTGTTATTGCATTTTCATGGTCCTTAATATCCAGAGAAGCCCTTGACACGCCTGCACAGTTTTGTAGCCATTAAATTTGACATTTGATTTATAGATGGTTTTCAGAGTCAGAGAACATTATTATCCACAATAGAGCTGTTAGAGAGTGTCCTTATCAAGAACACACATGCATGCACTCTCACGCACCCACCGACAAATACTGACACTAATATGGTCTAATTACAGTTTTTGCCACTATCTTACCCTTAGCCAACTACAAAAGCATGACGTAAAGCGTATATGTGAATTAGCTGGGGGACACATTTTGAGTTTCAAATACAAAGGATGATGTTGTCAAACTCATCTGTATGGTGCGTTGGGATGAGGGGAGTTTAAATGCGAAGGTGAAGGGGATTAACGCCCCGACAAGCCATGAGAGTTAGCGGGAGCTAAAACTCATCTGTTTGCCTCTCTTGACGATGGAGCCTTAAAAATTTAGTGCCTCTAAATTTATGAAAATGACCAATCACCACCAAAATTCATATGTACATTTCTACTGTAGTCCACTACAACCTGTATAAATAATTCAAAACACGATGAGCACAACGTTTGAGTAAGTAAATCCAGAATATTGTGCAGATTACGTTCATATTTTCACAGGTTAATGTGAGCAAGAGTCCGAATTTTGGTGGCAAATGAAACGGGAAAAAATACGAATTACAAGTTTTGCCTCACTCCTGACATGAACTAGATAGACTGATGGAAAAAAAACAGGAAGCCAAGGTCCAAAAGTGCCAATTTGTCATAAACCTCATCTCAGCAGCAAGCCTTTAAATGAACTATTCTTTTAGAGACGTGAATTTTAGTGCTGACATCGTTTTTACATGTAGACCCTACCATTTAAGTATACATATTTAGTTTGCTGGACAGTCTCTTTAACGGTCTGCTGTTAGCAGTGATTCACGAGTAGCACAAACAGAGAACAACCAAGTGCCCCTTCCTGACACAGACTGTTATTTTGAGTGTGATGTCTTGCCCAGACGGAACATCAGTTTTCTAGAATTGTGCAAAGCAAAAAGAGTGCCTTATGGAAAATCGACTACTATGAAAACTTTTAAAAAGTTATCACTTTGAAGTTCCAAAAGGCTGTCGTCCTGAAAACCAAAAGACAACAATGTGTCCCAGGGTGCACATTTCATGGTCATCTTTAACTCCTTACTTTGTGCTGAGTTTCCATGAAAAGCTCCCTGAACTTACTTTGACGTTATACTGCCTCAAGTCGTGCTGGCCTTATCTGTCCATTGAAGTCTCTGCCAGTGTAATGCAGAGCGTTTACACTCTTCTGACCCTGATTTTTGTCTCTGGGTGCTGGCATGTTATATATTCAGTGAAAAGTCTGAATCCACCTGTGCGTGATAAGGTCAATGTCCGCAGGGAACGTTGAAGTGACAATGACTAAGATATTGTCAGTTGTTGGTTCTGTCAACCAGTGATATAATTTATTTTATAACATGGATGGTCTGAAAATTAATAACCAGTAATCCCAAGTACTTCCAAAATAATGTGTTTTGTTATTGTGATCTGAAATAGAAAAAGATAGTAATTTGGGTAAAGAGGTTGCTAATGGAAATGGATTCAAAATATTGTAAACGTGGTAAAACCAAAGAACAAAACCAAATAGATTCATTGCACGCATTGCTTTTCATAATTGACACAGCCACTGGAAACAGACAGTAATTCAGTCTTATAGTAGCAGTGTTTAAAACGTTAGTCACATATTTGAAAATCTGGAGTTGTTTAGAAATACATCGTTTTTATGTTCATATGATTTTTAGAGCGATACATATCTGCATTTGGTTTCATCAATGAAAATAAAAAACACTTGACCAGCACTCCAATACAGTATGTTGTGTTGAGTAAGATGTTCTGACTTCATCTATCTCCGATTTCACTTGCGTATCACCCGTGGAAAATCGAGCCTCTGCTGGGCTTTTTTGATAAGTGCTGAGGTGTTGGACGTCAAGCTGGCTTTCTCAGAGATGTGTGACCCCAAGAACTTAGGAGGCCGCTTCCTCTACACGCCTCCCCATAGATGTGGTCAATGATGATCTCTTTGGTGTGGTGTTCAGCAAGTTGTTCAGCAAGTTATTGTTTTGGAAAATTGTAGTTGCCCTGTGTCAAATTTTAGCGGCAAAAGTCCACCAATATAGGGGCACTGCAGCCCTGAGCGACTTTATTTACTGTATATAGCGATTTCATACACAAGGTAACTCGATGTGCTTCACGTAATTAAAAGTACAACATTTTAAAATGATTACAAACAAGAGTTCAAACGTTTAAAAACGGAGTAAATAAAAAGTAGCTACAACTACTAAAAGGCCAATCAGTGCAAGAATAAGATTTTAAAGATCCTTTGAACGACCTTAACTTTAAGATTAGCAAAACAGTATGGTTTTTAATCTGGATTTAAAATCATTTATACACTTAAATGGTAAGTTATTGCAGGGAAAATAAATGCTTATTAAGGGTGATTCTGCAGGAGCGTAGACTGTATTATTTATGAGAAATTATGGGTTTTTTTCAGGGAAGGTCTATATATTTTTTACAGAAATCATAATTAAATTGGTCGGAGAAAAACAGTGCAGAAATAGTATGCCTCTAGTTGCAATGAAAAAGCCGTGGTTGCCAATCTTTGACATCATTAATCCAAAAGGTGGAAATTCTGAATATATATTAAAGCACAAATCAAAGCCGCAAAATAATACTTAGTGGAGTGAAAAACTGCTCAATTTGCACTCATCATAAATAATACTGTATGTAGGGGTCTGCAAAGCATGTAAAACATTACAAGCAAAATGAATGGTCACGCTTATGCCTGTAGCAAGGGATTTACCTCTTCTGTATTGTTTTATTTATTAGAAGGTTGCTCATGAATTCCAAAGTGGTGTTCTGTCAGCCAATTTGAAAAATGCGATATATGCTATATGCAGAGTATGTCTTATTCTGCTAATCTTGCATGTTTGATTAATGTGTGCAGCAAAACTCATTTTCAGTTGTATAATTACAAAAAGTCAGTGACATACTACTTTTTGTTTTTATAATTGGTCTTGTTCTTAGTAGTGCCATGTTTTTTTACTTTAGAAACAAATGTTCAATTGGAAAACATGGTAACTTTTCTCTTCTCACTCTTCTGTATCTGCTTGTAGTGCTTCTTTTGTGTGTGGCAGAACATGGTGCTAGATCAAACTTGAATTTTCTTAGGGACGATTCCCATCATCCCCGAGTTGTACTGTAGACAAATGGTGACGGTAAAAGGAAGGATATCTCCTGATATAAGAAACCACAAGGGGAATCTTACTTAAAATATGGATGCAAATTCAGCAGAGATACACTCGGGTTTAGGTGAGAGTAGATGTGAGGGACAGCAAAACACTTATCAAGGAGGAAGCAGTGGTACAATGAGGCCTCTACTGTCACCTCACATTTACGTATTTACTGTGCTGAGATTAGTCAGATCTGCAATCTAAATACTGTGTGGGTAAGGTATCAAGTGGGCGTCATAATTCGACATGATTTGCCAATTTTGTATGAAATTGTCTCAAATCCTAAAGTTCAACCGACTGCATGTGGAAGTGTGAAATCCTTTGTGGGCTAATAAGGTTAAGGATTTTCTGCCTGTCCTCTATTATCCACTAGGTGCCGTTGGGATATGTCAAAAAAAGCAGATAATCAGATAAGCTCTGGCTGGACATGCTTTGCGGCAAGGTGTACAGAAAGGGCAAACATTGGCTATGTTGCTGTAAAGTAATAAAATGCTTGTTTTTCACACAATATTTTAAATGCTCTGTCCAGATAAATCTGAACAGAAGTTAAAGCAGAGGGAACATAAGTCACCACATGAAGCAAAACCATGGCCAAATTCTAAAATTGAAATCCTGAAGCTCCGTAATGTGTGAATCCTTGTATTCGGGGTTTATTTAATTGTCCATGTGTAAATTTAAGACACCTAAATTAATTAATTAGGCAGAGGGAACAAAGGACCTAAAACTGTACTGCTTGCACCTTCTTGAAGTAGGGGATGTAAACAAAATTACACCAGAATTTAAAAGACTTCCCCAGCAAATACATCTATTGAACTGAAAGTAAAAAATAGAAGTAACAATTACTCTAAAGGACTTATGCTGCATTTATACTGCAGATGGATTGGATACATATCAAATTTACATACACATATGAATGAGGTCAGAGTCAGATTGCAAATAAAATTGGAACTGCACTCTTAACAAGGTAAGCTAAATGACCCCTACAGACATTCAAATAGGCCATTAAGAATAAATATACAATTATGAATGTGTTAGCAGAGACATATATACAATGTGGGTTGACTCGAGCATCTCAGGCATATTTAGTGTAGCTCTTCTCTGATGTTTATTTCTACAGTAAGCTGGGAGTGTGGGTTTTTTACAACCACCCTCCAGCATTTGTATCTCAAGGTTGCATTCGCAAGTCGAAGCCAAATTAATTGTCTGAATGATGATTTGTGTCTTGAAAAACTGATACTCTTAGTACGCTCAATTGTTGTTCATTTAAGTTTTGCTGGTGTAAATGTACTTTTTGTGTTAGTCATTGGAAAAAAAAAAAATCATTGGTCTGGCATATTTTGTGACTGAGCAAGATTGAGCTCGAATTATGACCTGCATAACCCAAGTGATGACTCGACTTGCTTGATTTTTGTCACAGTAACATGGGACTTTTGAAACAATGAATTCAATAAAAATTAACACTTACTTGTGACTTAAACATGTGATTTACTTCCACCTCTGATACGTGACTCTGTGTCAAATGTTGCAAAGAATGAATCATGCATAGATTGCCTGGTCCAGCATGATATGGTAGATATTCTATTAAATAACATGGGCGTTTTAGCTTGATTTGTACAGTGGTCAACTCCTGAATTTACCACCTGATGAATAGATTGTTCCCTTTAATGACGTGAGTTTTGTAGCACCAGTTGCCATGGTGACATGTTCTGTGGATTAACAGGACACCCAAGATGCAGCTAGTTCAGTAACTTCTCCTTGTATAGCCAATTATTCATTTGACCTTGCACTCATCTGCACTTGTTTGCTTACTATTCACCACCTCAAGGCAAGCATTACCTTTTGTTACACATGAACTTACAGCCCAGAAGTCCTGAAATGATGACAACCATCATCCTATTTGGAAGATGGAGACAGCAACAATCAACTTGATAAACCAATATGACCTGAAAGTTGTGCCTTTGTATTGTCACTCAGCTTCCAAAGCAATATAAAGATGAACCTCTAACTGACCTTTTCCCTTCTTAAGAGGCCCCCACTGAACAAACAGTGAACAACAGCAGTAAGTTGTGAACAGCTCAAGCAAGATTTAACCATGCCGGGGGCCAAGGTGACAATTGGTGGAGGGGTTGTCTCCAGCCTGGACATATATGGACCTCTTGAGACAGTCTGGATGAGTCAATCCTTCATTTCTACAGCCGGCAGAAAGGAGAGGATAATTGCCCGCCTCTCATGGCTGCCCTGAATTGCTTTGGGAGACGGAGAACAGTCATAAAGTCAAGAGTAACTAAGCACCCTGACTCCGACAAAAGCCCAGTGGTACTTTCGGCCCATGTTGTTTCTATGCCAATAACCACAATCTGACACTGTTATGTGCTGTATCTGCTTGTCAATCCATATTCACAGTGTAAGTCCCCACTTCCATGTATTTCACTTAAAAGCAGACAGTTTTTTTTTTTTATTAACTTAGTTTTAATTAGTTTACAAAGTAGTTTTGTTCGTTTTTATTAGTATTAGTGTCATGTCTCCGCTCCCCAGTCACACTTAGTTTTACTTTGTTTCAGTATTAGTTTTCCAAACCTAAACAGAATGCTAACAAACGTAAAAAGGTTGGCTATATCACAAATTATTATTAGCCCTTAATTTACAGTGTTGGAAACTCACTACTTGTTGAAAAAAGTTATTTACTGAATTACTGAATAAAAAAAACTCGTTACTATTTATTTACTGAATTACTGAATAAAAATAACTCGTCACTAGGAAAGGTCTTACAGTTAAAAAAAAAAAAACTAAAAAAAAAAGGTAACTTTTCATCTGCTTGCTCCCGACACAATTGCTGCCACTTGTCTGGCTTGCGTGTGACTACGGACGAATGTGCAGCAAAAATTAATTTTAATTGTCGTTCATATGTCATTATATAAGCGCTCTAGACTTTCCTTAATTTGTGGTATTTTGCTCCTAAAACTCAAGACAGTCTATGTTGTTTTTGCATCGAATCAATCCTGTGAAACCAGTAAATTTGCTGAACTTTTTAAACAATATATTATCCATGAATATTTGGTCCATTTATCACTAATATAGTGGAAAATGAGCGGGGTGAATATTTCCTTCGCAAGTCGACTTGCGTACAATGTGCTCCCTCTAAATGCCCTACGTGCGCTGTCTAAAATTTCACATTAGAGGCATATGAAATCATAGTAAAAAAAATTGTCTTGATCCTGAATTTAAGTTACAACAAACAAGCTCTGCTTCCTCGTATTTCTTTTGGGACATTCTTTTTTTTTTTTTTTTTCTGTTTTTGTTTTCGTTTCTGAGATTTAAATATGGTACTTTAAAGTGTTATTGATTTTATTTAATTGTTTTCCTCTTTTCAATCAATCAATCAAAAAAACAATGAAAAGAATAATAAGCAATAAGAAGTGAACAAAAAAATGTAAAATCTTTTGTGTTTATTTGTTTGAATTCTTTTTTGTTTGATTTTTTTGCAGATTCACAAATGTGTCTACTCTTGAAGTGAACTACATTAGCCTATTTGACAAGAGCCTTATTTGTGCATTTTGTGTCATTGGAAACATTTTGGGTCTGTCAGTTTTGTTGAGTGGCGCCATTAATTGATAACTGCAGCTTTGTTGGCAGGAAGAGTACGTAATTATGTGCGGTTTTTTCTTCGGTTCCTGGTTTGTCAAAAGGAGAGTGCCTATCACTCTCCATTAGGCCCCCGTGTTGTGGCAGCCTTCCACTTTGTTTAGCAAATGAAAGTCTTTTCCACCTGAGTGCTGGAGAAAATAGAGAAGCTGTGGGGAGTAGATCTATGCTATATTATGGGATGCAAGATAAAAAAAATAAATAAAAAAAAGAGTTGGGCCATCAGTGTTATGGCTATGTGCAGCAACATGTTGCTTGGGAGGGATGGTGACCACAAACAAAGGCTGGTAAATACAGGATTTCCTTTGTAAAAGGTCCAAAAATGTCCAACATGTTCAACGTTTTGAATATCAGACTAGAAGCTGTCGCAGATGCTTAACAGATACAGCTGAGACAGATGTGATTGATGCCATCACATGCACAGATTATCTTGGCATCGCCCACCACCTGGATCCTGACAGTATCATGAGAAATGATTGGCAGGAGCAGTTATAAGCATCAATCATCATTTGCTGTCCCACATTAAGAGTGTGTGTATAATTGAGCCTCCGGCTTAGGTCAAAATTAAGCTAACATTCCATTGGAACGACAAGACTAATAGCCATACCTCACACCAATTACACCGTGTGGCATTGCCTGTCCCCATTCACTTGTGTGCATGCGTGCACATTACGTTTCACTTGTAGCATGATTAATTCTTTCTGTTGGGGGGCTAATAAGAGTAATTTGGTCATACGGAATGGCTCTAACCTCCCTCAAGTTTAATGCCATTAGGTTTTTATTATGCACCTTGTTTCTCTCAAGCTTGTTAAGGGATGAAGGAGCTCTGTAGGTCGACAGAGGCACAAAAGCCTGTACGTCTATATTTAGCAAGGGGGAGTCTTTTTAGTTGTGTCCTGTCATTGAGCACGATAAGTTTGGATGTTCTGGATGCAAATAGTGTCATTTCCTCCCTCCCTGCACCACTAACTGAATAAGTCCACAAGATGAAGGTAAAACCTAGTTGGAGAGGGTGAACGCACAAATGTCTATGAATGATGTTGAAGAAATAGTGTTTAGAGCCATCGTTGTGTGATGATAACCAAACAGAGAGGCTAAAGAAACAGCCTTGAAATCTTCTGTTGCAGGATTGGTTGAACATTCCCCCACATCACCTCCAGATACTGTGTTAGCTGGCTTCACAGAGAGAGAAACCTAGCTGGCTAAATAATGTAACACCCTCAAAACACACCTTGTTCTAAAATTATACAAGGTCATGATAGGAACCAAAACAGAATTTTTGTTTTGGCTCATCTTCTCCATTCAATCTTGGTCTTGCTGGCCAACAGGGACTTGGCCTGTTAATTAAACTAGCAGGAAATGGACTTCATGAAATGTTAATTAGGCTGTTAATGAAACTGAGGTGGACTGTATAGGGGCTGAACTGATAAAGTACAGCTGTGTGCGTATACGTGCGTCCGTGTGTGCTTCAGGCAGATGAAGATAATGAGCTCAGTCAGTTTAACTATGGAGAATATTGGACCCAGATCAGGATTTCTCACAGAGCCTTGAAACAATGCACCAGGTTCATCAAACAAATATGCAAAATAATCAAAGTGGAAAAGGATTGTATAGACTTTCATTTCAAGGATCAGAAAGACACAAGGATTATTTTGCATTTGTGATATTAATTCAATGAATCAAAATCAATATGCATTTTGCTGCTTTTTTTTCTTTTGCAGTGTGAACATGTGCATATGTTCTCTTTCCATTCATGCAGCAGCAGCCATTCATGTAGGCCTTCAGTAAAGGTTGTAGAGATTGTACAAGTATTTGTATAAAATGAGGCTGGTCGATAGGATGAACAATTCAGAAGCATATTCAGAAATGTTGCTTAAAATTATATTTGATCAGTTTTTTTTTTTCCCCCCGCATCTCTATATTGAGCATCAACATCATAGCTCAGTGTCCTGATTTGATTGTAGGAAAATGTGCAGTCGCAGTCAAACATGCAATGCGCCCTTTTCTCTTGTCTTGCTTATGTTTTTCCCTTTTTACTGGAGGCGCTTGTTCTGAGTGCCAGAACACAATGCTCCTGCAGTCGTACCCGGAGGTGGATCACGTTAACCTCTGCAGATTGAAAGATGGATGAATGAAATCGCTGAACTTTTTAGGTTGTTCAAAACTGAGCTATTCTGTGTGTGTGCGTGTGTGTGCGTGCATGTGCGTGCGCGTGTGCCCGTATGTATGTAAATACACATCAAGTTGTGCCAAAAAGACGAAACAATTCAACATTGTTTCAACAACACTTTATAGGATAAGTAACTTTCAATTTTAAGCTTTCCACAGTTAATATATTTTAATAATTATAGGCATTTATATATGATTATATATTTATTACCTTGAGCGCAATAATGATCATATTTCTTATGAAATATGAGTTATTTTGAAAATGAATATAAAAATATTGTCTATTTCATTTTGGCAAACTAAAGTGTTATTTGTAGATGCATGCTTACTACACCCAGCTTGCATATGGTACACAGAAAAAGCCACTTGTGAGCTTACAAGCCTCTGACAATGCCCTTGGTGATGGCTGCTGTTCTACTCTCTGCGCGACAAATAATTTTCCATATTTATGTAGAATTAACTGTCTTGGGCAGAAGTTCCCATTCCCAAACAAAGAAAGGAGTTTATCCCAAAGTGTTCCCCAAATTTGGGGACTGATTATTTATTATTCATTATGCTCCTACAATCTGGACAGAAGGAAAAGTCAAAGTATCCCTTTTACCTTGCAACCTGCAGGTCCATTCAAGGACACCAGATGTTGGCGTGGGTGGAACCTATTACTTGGCACAAATAAGTTGCATTAAATATTGACCTAAGCCCATGTCTGGAAAAGTGCAAGCAATAATTCATGAGAGGTTGAAGAGGCATGTCTGTTGGAACATCACCTATCTTCAGGTGTGTTTTGTTGGAGTTTGAATGCTGTTTGTACCTGAAGTCATTTATTTTTAAAGAAGTACACATTTGCTTCCCCATGCACTCTTGCCAAATATTAAAAGTGGGTCGTGTGAAAGAGAAATGTGATTCCATTTAATATTTCCATTCAACATTTTCTTGATCCAACTCAAAGCAGTTTCCTATAGAAATGCATTTCTGTAATTCAACAACACAAGGATTATTTTCTCCTTGATCTTTGGGATCAGCAGGAAATTGGAATCGCTATTTTTTTTTTTCTTAGCTTGCACTCGTGCATGTCTGAATCCACTTTCAGGGAAAAGAGAAATAAAAATTAAAACTCAACAGTGGACCAAAACATTATCTTGACAGGGATCATGTTTTGGGTTGCTGAAAAAAATCTCTTTAACTAACTAAGGCTGCAAATAATTTATTGTCCTGCTGTGATTTCCAATCATGTCTTGCTGTGATAATGCACCAACACAAATGCATAAATCATCTTGTTATCCTCTAAATTATCATCCAGCCCTCTAAAATGAGGTATGACTGCGTCAATGCTGACATTTGATGTTCGCTTCTTCAGGTGTTTACATTCTAATTATTTTTGCATATTATTATTAGTCATCCCATTCAGCAATCCAACTCATCTCAAATGATATTTGTTGCTTTATCAGTCAGACTCGGGACTAAAACGCCTGCTCCCTGATGCAGATGTGATGCTTTGCACTTGTGTAAATGTCATGCTCGATTAACCTTAGTGATTTGAATGACACACTTTTGGATGATTCAAATGCTTTTGTTTGGATTAAGCACAGTTTGTGTTGATTAGGCACAATTCAAGAGTGTTTTCTTTGTTTCCTTGGCTCTGTCCATTTCTTGTCATTTTGCTTTGTTCAAATTTAAAATGTTATTCCTTGCTGCACATACTTTTTTGTGTCTTGCTGAATCAAATTTTACATCTTTCATGCCGTATCTCCACAGACTGGTTTCAGTGGATTAAAGTAGAAGTAAAGTCACAATTTTTCACTGCAATGTTATACGAGGCCCCACCCGTCTAGACATGACATTCTAAGTAATATTAAGTTCATGGAATAAAAAATTAAACAGAATAATCCACCCACTGTTAGCTGTCCATGGGGGCTGACATTTTAAGCAGCACCGCCCCCTGCTGTCAACTAGAATTGATGTCAAAATGCCCACGGGCTCACATTGCGAATGTCATGGCTCACGGTTTCTGGGTTTGATCCTTTGAGCACTTGGATGTCAATTTCAGTCAACAGCTCGAGTAACAACCTTTTAAGATGGGTGAAAACAGGTAGATTAGTCATCTTAAATCTAATTGGACAATATTAATCAGAATAAAGTGTTTAGACTCCTGAGTGTGAAGAACACATTACAATATTTAAGAAAAATATTTAACTTGGCTTCTACTTCGAAACAGCCATTGCTATCATTTGTGTCAGAAGACGACAAATATAGTGGCCTGCATCTGCATTGACTGGCCGTTAGCTGACCTTGCAATGGCTTAGCCTTTTTCACCCCAAGACCTACTTTCTCATCAGAGAAACTCTTTCCTACGACCTATCATCCTCTACCTTCCTTGACTTGCAGCTGTGGTCTTTTAAGCTAATCAATCGCCGTTTAATGAAGTCTCGTGGTGAAAGGTGCACTATTGCCTTGAGTCAGCACTAATGTGCCTTTCATCGTCACATCGCTTCGGTCCATCCACAGAGTCTAATATTATCCAAGCCATATCCAAGCCATTCACAAAACACCTCTTTCAACAGCCGAGTAAATGTGCAATTGTTTGATGATGCATTCAAAATGATATCTTATTCCACATATCATCCCGGGTCGAGCGCTGAAGGACTGCGCTGGGGAGCTGTCGGGTGTCTTCACGGACATCTTTAACGTTTCCCTGCAGCAGGCCATCGTCCCCTCGTGTTTCAAGGCTGCCACCATCGTTCCTGTGCCGAAGAAACCTGCACCGTCCTGCTTCAATGACTACCGCCCTGTGGCACTGACGCCCATCATCATGAAGTGCTTTGAGCGGCTGGTCATGGAGCACATCAAGTCCGTCCCCCCCCCCACCATTGACCCTTTCCAGTTTGCGTACCGTGCCAAGCGGTCCTCTGAGGATGCCATCTGCTCTGCCCTCCACTCGGCCCTCACCCACCTGGAGAGAAAGGACTCGTATGTGAGGTTGCTGTTTGTGGACTTCAGCTCTGCCTTCAACACCATTGTGCCGCAGCGACCCATCTCCAAACTCGACGAGCTGGGCCTCAGTACCTCCCTCTGCAACTGGCTACTGGACTTCCTCTGTCAGAGGCCTCAGGTGGTGCGTGTTGGCGACAAAATCTCCGCCAGCATCACGCGGAGCACGGGGGCCCCCCAGGGCTGCGTGCTCAGTCCACTGCTCTTCACCCTGCTGACGCATGACTGCTCTGCGACCTACAGCGACAACCGCATAGTGAAGTTTGCTGACGACACGACTCTGGTGGGTCTCATCACGAAGGGCGACGAGACTCGGTACAGGTCGGAAGTTGACCTTCTGACCACGTGGTGCAGGGACAATAACCTCCTGCTGAACGTCAATAAGACCAAGGAAATCATTGTTGACTTCCGGAAGGGTCACACAACACACCTGCCGCTGATCATCGACGGTGCTGTGGTGGAGAGGGTGAGCTGCACCAAGTTCCTGGGGGTGCACATCAGTGAGGACCTCTCCTGGTCCGCAAACACCTCGTCACTGGCAAAGAAAGCTCAGCGCCGCCTGTACTTCCTGCGGAAGCTCAGGCGTGCATGTGCTCCTCAGGCAGTCCTGTCTACGTTCTACCGTGGCACCATTGAGAGCGTCCTCACCAATTGCATCGCTGTCTGGGGTGGTAACTGCACTGAACAGAACTTGAAGGCCCTGCAGCGCATAGTGAATACGGCTAGTAAGATTATTGGTGCTTCGCTCACCTCCCTGAAGGACGTTTACACCTCCCATCTCGCCCGCAAGGCAACCTCGATTGCCAGAGATGTGAGTCACCCGGCTCACTCTTTGTTTGACCTTCTGCCCTCTGGGAAGAGGTACAGGAGCCTGCGCTCCCGCACCACCAGACTCGCCAACAGCTTCTTTCTCCAGGCTGTTAGGGCCCTGAACTCGCTACCCCCTTCTGCGTAGCGTCCGGCACTGTTGCGCTATTTTCGGGAATGTCTGCTGTACGCGCACTTGCTCCTTTTTTTTCTGCTCCTCTTATTTATTTATTT
The DNA here is from genome assembly GCF_059516105.1 of Syngnathus floridae. NCBI lineage: Eukaryota > Metazoa > Chordata > Actinopteri > Syngnathiformes > Syngnathidae > Syngnathus > Syngnathus floridae. The sequence continues at coordinate 10,186,426 of NC_142414.1, read as the reverse complement.
ATTGTTGTGTTATTTATTCATTATTTATTCAGCACGCTTTTGTTGTACTTGTTTACTTGTTTGTCTGTTGTGAGCCATGTCTTGTCACCGTGGGATAGGGGGGAACGAAATTTCGGTTTCTTTGTGTGTCTTTGGCATGTGGAGAAATTGACAATAAAGCTGACTTTGACTTTGAAAAAATATCATCCCTTCAGTTGATGAATAGAAATCAGACCTGAAGATGACCTTATCACATTGCCCTGATAGCTATCCTAAATGGTTCAAGCAATTTGCAATGCAGTGTTGGGCAGTAGCAGTTCTACATGTTGCGGCATTACGTTGCATATTAACTACATTTCTTCAGCATTGTTGTTTTCAACGTTGTGTTTTCACATTTTCAATTGCATTTATGTAGCATTCACAGATACATTTACCCAGGTTGTTCCAAACCTTGAGACTACGTTCGGACTGCAGCTCAATTCCAATTGTTTTGCCCATATGAAACCTTTATCAGATTTTTTAAAGACTGAACGGCTCATTCCTATTATTTCCAACTCCGACCTGGGCCACTTTCATATGTGGTCCTAGATGGGATATGTATCCTTTGTTTTGCAATGTGAACATAGTCTGAATGGCCAGGTCACATACATCTGACCTAGATGTCATCCAGCGCTCCACGAAGGCAAGAGAACAGACTGCATGGGAGTGACATTGACTCCTCCGTTGTTTTGTATTGTTATGTAACAGTATTTATATTAAACTTATATTTAATCCCGTTTGAAACACGAAGCATAAATAATATATTTGTTGTGATATTAGTAATTCATTGACGTAGTCGGTTCATTTATCTGGCGAGGCAGTGGTGTGACATCATCTTTTGTAATGTCTCCATCAAATGCAATCAAAAAGCCTTGCCTCATTGCCCCTAAATATTGTATTTCCTCCTCTTCCGGACTCGCTCCTCTGTGGATATTAAATAACGAGAAAAAAGTCCATGGCCCGTACACACTGGATCAGATTTACTTCCGTAAAGGAGTGTGTTGCGAGTGACATCGTCTCTTTCTTCAGTGCGTGCATGTCACTTAGGGGATGTGAATGTTGATACAAACCAGACAGACTGAGGGCACATCTAAATATAGAATACACACAAAACAATTGGACAAATGCACTGCACTTACCCTAACCTAAAACCTCAACAGCTAACATAGCAACAGTAAGTGTGTGTGCGTGTGTGTGCATGCGTGAGCGTGTGTGTATGTGTGTAAAGGAAATCTAAAAAGTACAACTTTGTTACTCAGAAATATTCGTGCAGTTATTTGTCTACAAAACAAAATTATTTTGGTCGACTGAAAATTTGATATCTTGAAAAACTACTGTCAATAAAATATAAAAGATTATGTCATTGTTTTGGTCTGACGACACAGAGACAATACGTTTATTATTGTCAACTGAAAGTAATTGTTGCTCTCCATAAGTATGTCACTGATATCATTTTACATCTAATTATCTATTGTGGGGATGTTATGCACAAGATTCCTGCAGTACTTTGGATTTCTGTTGGAATGGCAAAGAAAGACTTAAGCATGTCAGCTTTCTTCTTCTCATCTTATTTCTCTGATATGGACATTTTACGGGAGATCAGTGTAACAACAGGCGACTGAGCTGCAATACATTCGCTGCTGAGTTCTCTGCATTCTGTGGTACTATTTTGTTTTTGTCATTCCACACAGACTTTCACAGTGTAGGTATTTTACAGGCCAGAGGGGTGTATACGAAGCGGGATTAATGGCTTAGCGAGCTGTGTAGAGTCTAAAGTTGAGGATTTTTGACGGATGGCACTCTTTTAACCTGGCTAGATCACTTTGGTAACTATGTTAAACTCATGGTCAGGAGTAGGTTGTGTTCTCAGGTTCAGATTAAATTAGCTATAAAAGTGCCACACTTTCACTGTTAAATCCTTTTAAATGTCAATCGAAACAGCTTCTCCTTTCGTGAACTTGGACCTGGGTGCCAAGCTTATAAGAGGACCGCTACAAAGGGAGAGTCATCCATGATCACACTGACTGCTTTGCTGGTATTCTCTGAGTGATATAAATTCTCATCTGAGGGACACATCTGCACACTGATTGTGCCAAGCATCAATGCCACAAAGAGGAGCAATGCGCTCATGGTTGGCAAAAATGTGTGTGTGTGTGTGTGTGTGTGTGTGTGTGTGTGTGTGTCTGTCTGTGTCTGTGTGTGTCTGTGTGTGGCATTATGTTTCTTTGCCACGGAACCCACATGTAATCAGTGGCTGTTGCTAAAAATTTAAGCAAGAACACAGTCTGCTGCGCAATGAGCAAGGTTGTTCTTGCATCTTTGAAATGTGACAGCATATTATTCACACACTATAAAGAAAATAAATTAACCATACCACTTTGGAAAATGTTTTTATGCTTGACGTATTTATCACATACAAGTATGAGAATCAATCAAAGAATGACTTTCCTTTAAATTGGCCTCTACCAATGGAGCCAGACTTGGCTCAGTCCCAAAGAACTGTGGGTCTTCATTCCAGACTCCATCTCCATTTAGTGCAAGTCTTCAGAGTAAAGGAAGGACAGAAAATGTACACTAGTTGCATTGTGCGTTATGGGTTCATGCAGTTATTCAAGGTACGCCAGTATACAATGTGCTGCAAAAGCAGGTATACAGTAGAATCACATTGGTGAAATTAGTGACATCATATGGTGTGATTTTTTTTCTGCACAGCAAACAGATTTTTCATCTTTGATCTCCATTAGCAGTGGTTTTAGTATGGATGCTCGGTTGGATGGGTCTCAGGGTCTTATTTTTTCCCTGTGCTGTTTTGCAAGCTTCAGTCAGTTAATATTGCACATGGAGCTCGAGAGATCTCTCACTGAGATCATGAACCAGTAATTGCTGGCTGACTTCCCCAGCTATAGACTCCAATTTTGTTCCAATTAAACATGGTTTTTAGGAGTGTAGCCAGTAAAATCTATTCCTACACCTCCCCCCCCCACACACACACACAAACACACACACACAATCACACACACACACACACACTTGTTTCTGTGAGTCCAGTATTTTTGCTTCATATTGAAAACAGTTGCAATAGACACACTCCTGTAGTTTTTCTTCTGTACAAATCTCTGAAGGTGAAAAAGACCTATTTTCCCCAAACGCATGCATCATTGCGGATTTCTAAAAGGGCATTTTGCGTCTTTGTGGGTGTGAACACATCTGATTTCATTCAGCGTCAATCAAAGTAGCTTTTCTCATTCCATTTAAATTCAGAACATGAGTGTGCCAACAGTCCTTGACATGGTAGAAGAAGAATTTGATTTGTTGTAGTGTGAAAATAAGAAGAAACTGTAAGCAGACCTCAATGGACAGCTAGTGTAGTTAGCCAGGAAAATCACAAACCTATGGTGTGAAGTGAGCACTTGGAGGTTGCCTTCCACCCCAATCGATTGTGTCAATTTTCCCTTTTGCTGGACAGATTTTGTGAAAATAATACAGACAATATCCATCCATCCTGTACTGCTTGTCCTCACGGGGACCGTGGGCGTGCTGGAGCCTATCCCAGCAGTCATCAGGCAGTAGGCGGAGGACACTCGAACTAGTTACCAGCCAATCGTAGGGCACACAGAGACGAACAACCATCCGCATTCGCATTCACACCTGTGGGCAATTTGACGTGCTCAATCACTCTACCAAGCATGTTTTTGGGATGCGGGAGGAAACCAGAGTGCCCAGAGAAAACCCACTCAGGCACGGGGAGAACATGCAAACTCCACACAGGGAGGGCTGGAGATGGAATCAAACCCGCACCTTCTGAACTGTGAGACAGACGTGCTAACCAGTGCGCCGCCATAGAGACACTAATAATGCATTAAATTAATTACTACAATGATTCAGAATCTCAAAGGAAGTGGTCATGTTATTGTGTTGCTGGGAAAAATGTGTTTGAAGGTATTTAGTATTGTTTTCATACTGTATGTATGTACATACGGTATTCAGGTACTGTATGCATATAAACATTCAAGATTTTATTTTCTTGTGCACTGCTTTAATTAATTTCTTTTCTTTTATGACCTAAAAAGTAATTTCCTTTAAGAATTGTTGTTGTTTCCATTGTCTGCTTGAAAGTAGCATTGAGAATTTAGGTGGGAAATTGTTGTTCGCCCATCATGGAGTTTTTGAAGTTTTGTGTCTAACTGCTAATGTGTGCCACTCATGGGCAGAAAGAAGAACAAAATATACAGTATTTGCTTCTTGGCTGTCTTTATTTCAAGCTTCTAAGGGCGCCAGAGATGCTTGGCTAGTCGACGGTGATATTACACGGGTGGAACAACTCCCGCTTCCCTGATGAGATGTCATCGCATACACGGATATAGATTATGTACTTGCAGATCGTGTCAGTGTGACTACAGATGCTTGGTGTCAATTGGGTTCAGTGAAAAAGTCTTGGAGAGGAAATATATGCAGTTTTTGTATTGCAATGCTCAGGTACACAGAAAGTACCATTCTCCCAAACTTGGCAAATACTTTTTTCTACTTTTCAAAGGACATTAAGATTCAAATAAGTAATGATGCATTCACTCTTGGAATAAGAGCAATTTTTGTATTTATCAAAAAAAAAAATAAGTACCAAAACATGTTGAGTGGGTACAAGGACAAAAAATGCCAAATGGCTACACACAAGCAAAAATGAAACAGAAAAATGAGTTTGAAAGTGTGTGTACTTGTGTTCTGTTGTAGATTTATATGTTGAATCATTAGTTTAATGGATAAAGTGAGAAAGGGGTAGGAATCCAAAAAGCTATGCTTCCTCCTACTCCTTTTTGAGCATTCTGTTTTATTTCAGTTTGTTGGTTTATTGTTTGTTTGTTTGTTTGTTTGTTTGTTGTATGGACTTAGATATGGTACTTTAAAGTGTTATTTATTTTATTTTTTCTCATTTGATTTTTTAAATATGTTCGAAATAAAGATACGATTCTGATTCTGATATCAATCAAATCTAAATTGTGCAACATTGGCATAGCTGTGGAAGCTGAATAATTGGTGTAGTGTTTGGATAAACTCAACAAATAGGGTATACTGTATTAGAAAGGACAATTGAGTAGCTCATAACTGTGAACCGAAGGAAATGTAATATTTATTGTTTATGGGTGATGTCAAAGGGTCATGCTCATCTGCCTGTCACTGAGGTTTAACGCACACGCACACGCGCACACGCACACCCACACGCACACACACACACACACACACACACACACACACACACACACACACACACACACACACACACACACAGACATCAAGAGAACGGTTGGTCAGGCAGGGTGGACAATGATATAGTAGATGTGCTAACATTTGACTTGTTGACCTGGAAAGCCTCGGTTGGCATTTAGTGACATTTGCCTTCTTGGACAAATGCATTCCGAGGGTGAACAGAATGAAAAAATTGAGCCTGGGCCGTCAGTGGTGTAATAATGAGCAGGCAATCTAAGCCTATTAAATGGAGTAATTACTAAATATTATTTAATTTCTCTCTGATAGTCTACTGTACACTGTCCCAATAAAGCTGAATAGTGAAGAGAAAATAAATGAATTGTTTCCTTGCCAACCTGGGCAGTATCTTCTTGAAGATAATAACCAAATATCTTTTAAGATAATACTTTGTAAACCAAATTTGTTCGATGGGGTGGACAACCCCAGCAGCAGACTCATCCTGCTTCTTGTTTGTAACAATACATTCTGAATGTAAGTATTGCAAACTGTTGAAATGTTGCCTTTGACACATCAGTCTATATAGAGAATAGAGGGCTTTATCTGATTTTAAGGTCTTTAAAACATCACCCATTGCTTTTGAAGGTCATCCTAAATACTATTCTGTCTATCATATATTTTTTTTAAAGAATCTTTGAAGCTGGTAGAATCTTGATCAATGTTATTTGCATGTTCCAAAAGGCACCTTTGAAAGCAATGGAGTGCCTTTCCCATTGTGTGACCTACACAACCTAACATTGGAAATAGCTGTCTGACTTAAGACATGTTTGCAAGGAGTGTTACACAACACGTCCAATAGGCGAAAGCTCAAGTAGACTTGCCTAGTCAGACTTGGGTTCACTCATAACAGCCTCTAGAACTGTGACCATAAGCAAGGACACATGTGGCTTTTGGACACAAATCTTTTGTGAAAAGGAGCATTGGTCTGAGACTCAAGGTCATTCCGTGATGCTGCAACTTCTGTTACTCATACCTTAATGTTACTTGCATGTATGAATGTGTGTTGGAGGGGGCAGTCAGCATACTGGATTTTGTGGATTAGTGTGTCAGATTAGTTAGTCATGAGCCCAGTGGTACTTTTTCTGACAGAAGTCTGCAGACACACAGTCGTATCAAATATATCTCCGTCAGGGACACAGTACAAGTAGTGTAGGGGTGGGCAATAAATTTTCCAAAGTGGTCACGAGCAACTGGAACGGTTGTTGAGGGCCATGTACACATGCTAACTTCAACTATGTTCCATATAAAGCGCATTAAATAATTTTGATTTAATAAGATGATACTTGTGTTTAGAAGGTATTAATGATAAATATTATTATGAAATAAAGTTGAAACAAAATAATTGCAGACATCAAATTTACATAATGTGCACATATTCACAAAGATTATGTCAACAGTGTGCAATTCTTGTTTGCATCTGTCACACGAAGGCAATTTGTCATTTTTTTGTGTGTAAATAACTGAGATGATTTATTCTTTCCTTGATTCATTTTGTTAATATCACTGTGCTGCATCTTGTCAGTGTGTGTGACTCAGCGTGAGCTCTTCTGGGTTTCAGCTCCTCGAATGTTTCAAAAGCATACATATATACATCTCAGTCTAACAAGTGAAGATTTCCCTTACATGTGAATATGAGTGTGAATGGTTGTCTGTCTCACTCAAATTAAGAAACATCAAGTTTGTTTTGCATGTCAGTCACATCTGCCTTATTGTATTTTATTAAATGAATAGCCACGCGCACACATGAAGAAGAAACATTTTAGATGCACTTTTGTGTAAGACTAACAAAAATCAATTGTGTGGAACCAACTGACATTAATATACAATATTAGTCAACATTTTATTTTATGAGTGAGGATTAGTTCCAGATTTTGGTTTCCCTGATGAAGCTCACCAGCTGGAACTTGTTTTTTATTTTGTTTACAACATCATCATCGTTGGTGTTACAAATCTCTGATGGAGTGTGGCACTTTTTTTTTTTTTTTTTTTTACCTTTTCACACTCCAATGTTCAAGGATGAATTTTCCATTACATGGACAAAGTCAGCCTACATAGACCCTGGCCATCTGCCATGACAAAGCTGTCGCTGTCTCTCTTTTGCTGTCTCTCTCTCTCTCTCTTTCTCTCTCTCTCTCTCTCTCTCTCTCTCTCTCTCTCTCTCTCTCTGCCTCTCTCTGCCTCTCTCTCTGTCTCTCTCTCTGCCTCTCTCTCTGCCTCTCTCTCTGCCTCTCTCTCTGCCTCTCACTCTTGCTCATCCATTGTCTCATTCCTCTAATGGGACCCATAAAATTCTGAGCGTTCTGGTTGATGCAGTGCCCTTAATAGCTAGATCCTGAAAGGTAACATAACACTGACACCAAATTTAAGTAACTGGCTATTAAATACTAATTTGAAATTGAAGCAGAGTCATGAGTCAGTAAATATATTGATTAATAATGTCTTAATATGCATGTTAAAAATAACAGGGAATGTGTGTCTTTTGTCTCAGTCTGCTGAACACTGCTATGAAGAAATGATAAAAATACCCATCGGGGTTGGACTAACTAATCTGGATAAGTGGGAGATTTCCCGGTGGGCCAGGTTGCTATATGAGCTGTTCACAGCCGCTATTTCACATTAAGTTCTTACGTTCTGAAGATCTGTTTCAAAATCAAAGAATAAAGTGGTTTCGCAACATTTAAAATGATTAAATTCTTTTCACAAAAATACCGTAATATCGAGTATAAAATCACACCTGATAAAATTAGGGGATAAACCCTGTTTTGTTCATATATAAACCACACTGGACTATAAGCTGCAGGTGTTTTAATGTTTGATATCCATATATAAGAGAATATGCACAAATCATACAATAACATAACAGTCATGAAAAATCCATAGATAAGCTGCACTGGACTATAAACAGCAGGGTTCAAATCTTGTGCAAAAAGTAGTGGCTTATAGTCCGGAAAATACGGTAGTTCAAGGCACTTCTGTTATATAAAGCACTGACTGTACACATTTTCTTACTAAGGGTGGCACCTAGTTGGACTACTTTGAACATAAACATACACTTTTACTTTGTTTACATTTTTGAAAAAATTAAATAATGATTCCATCATTATGCGATTTAAAAAAAAGAACACATTTGTGTAATGAAAAAAAAAATGAAACGACACTACAGTGTCGACTTGAACCGAAACAGTGATTTTGGTGTATCTTTCACAACAAATTTATTATATAGTACCTGGAGAAAATTCCACCAGCTGCCCATCCTATTAACACTCCAATAACCTAGAAAAATCTACTCTGCAAATCAAATTCATCATAACAGGGAGAACATCAGTGACTGCAACACAATACAAAAGCAAAACCAAGTGAAGTGGAAGTGTAGACCCCAATTATAAGTCGGAGTGCCATAGTCTGACAGGATTTCAACTGTTGTTTCAGTTTCACAGGCTAATTATCATCCCTTTAAGTACGGTCCACCATATTGTTTTTCTCTGATAGGTAATTATATCCACTTTACGATTCACTGAACAGTTGCCACCACTCAGTGCAAATTAGATTTTAGCTGCCTAATTGTGCTTCAACCCATTGGATAAAATGCAGAGGGTGAAAGTAATAATCTAGAAATGATTCAAAGCCTGAGATCTGAGGGTATAAATGTTTGCGGAAGCAGTAAAGTATAAAGCAAAGTTGGATCCACTTGCTATTAAATAGGTCTTATGTTGTTGAAACATCCCAAAAGACAATGCATCCCTGTAACAAACAGCCTTGACAGTTTCTCATCTTTTCATCATGGTGCTCTTGATCAAAGGGAAGGCTGGAATATCAAATGGAATTTCTGGGAGTAACGTCAGACATCTTTGATGCTATTAGGGGAAAAGCACGGTCTCAATGTGAAGATTATCGCACTGCCTGCATTAGTCTTTGCTATTTGGAAAGAGCTGATTAAATTTGAGTCGATTGCATTGTATTTTGTGATCTCAAAAAAAGACTGTTGTGAATTTTTTATCAATTCCTTGTATGAGCTTCAGACATCGGATGCGGGCAGCCACCCACTGACTCAATGCTTTTCACTTCCCTGTTACACTTCCTTTAATTATATCCCCTGCAGATGTCTGATCCCTGAAGATTGCAGGATTAGGTTTTCTTTCGTCCTTGATCATGCTTCCTGCACTTTTGTACATTTTGTCATTGTCAAGTATACTCAAATAAAATCGTGAACCTGGGTTGTAAATGCAATTTTCCTGTGGTGAGTTTGAGAACAAGGTGGTGAATGTTTTTCCACTGAGGTGCTGTTTTATGTTTATAGTCTTCTGACACATGTAAATTAGAGAAGGCTAATGAGAACGCTTCAACTGAATCTGCAATAAGACCGGCAGTAAATTGGGGACGAAGTAGTTTCAATAAAAATAATGAAGAAAATAAGTTTTTTTTCCTCTTTTTTTTTTAACAGATGAATGATTAAGTAGTTGATATCAAATTACTGTGGTGTGGGTCACCTCTCTATCAGTCAAATGACAAAGTAATTGTCAAAAGCTACATTTGAATTTGTACTAGGTATAATTTGCAAGTTTAGCCCCTAAATGTAAAAGCAACATTACTGCAATTGGTCTGTCTCTGTCAAACTGGTACCACCGGTGAAACAGGCTTTAATTGTGTCTGTGCATTGTCTAATAAGCTGGTGTACACTTCAATTTGCTGCCCAAAACCAATTGTTTTTCAAGTGTATGCATTTGTATTGCAGCATGGGCATGTGAAATGCCTTGGAAGGATTATAAATTCAAATATGACACATTACGACTTGTATACAAATTATGAAACACATTTAGGATCTTTTTAAGTACTGCATAGTGATGATGTTTTCCTGTTGGTGACTAAACTGAAATTAACTAGGAAGTGAGCTAACTAAATGCTGCATATCATCAGGGCTGAAATGTGTGCAAAGACGGATCCTTCTCTGGTACGCCTGTCCCGAGCATAAAATGATCTCAAAGTAGGCATTAGTATGCTTCAGTCAGTCACGTGGCAGTGGGTTCATCATCCATCATGAGAACCACAAATTAGAGGCTGAGGGGCATCTAAGATTGTGCTTCTCCCCTCAAATAATTTATTCTTAGAAAAATAGCTAAATGGCGGTTTGAGCCAGCTCAAATTGGGCTGTGGTTGTTCAGGAGTTATAGTGAATTGCTGCTAAATGGAGTTGACCAATCGTGAATTCTGTCATTTGAATTGTAGCCTGTCATGTTATTTGCAGGAGGTCAGATATGGTAATGTGCAGCTAATACACTATTCATTAATTCAACATGAGACTATTAAAAGTCATACATTATTCAATGGAGTCAGATCATTATTGAACCAGCCCACAGCTGTACTGTATAATATGGAAACAGTCACAAGTTTGGTCTACGTTTCAGCAAATGATCATGAGAGCTACTGATTTGAAAGACATACTGTATCTAAAAGACTGCACAGGTATGCTTTAGGTGAAATCAAAACTTTCATAAACTTCCATCCATGTTCTTTTGCTTGCTTAACATGGATTGGATCACAGGGGGAGCCCCCAGGGCACCTGAAAATTTAGTGACTGAAAGTGGACTAAGCTTTAGAGACCATTTCAGATCAGGTCTAAGTTGTAGCGCAGGTGGTGTAACTCGATTTTGGTGAGTTTATTTCTGGTGCAGGCAGACAGATTCTGAGCTCCTCTGATATGTGTAGTTGATGTCATTGCATTTCATTCATAAATAAACAGCAAGCATTAAATCCTCTTTATCATTGGTTAAAGTTACGTGGGGGTTAGGGTGGCAAACGAATGATTGCAGTGAAAGGTGGTCTCCCAGTGTGTGGTGATTTGTGATTGCCCTGGCCAACTACATCATCTATTTGTGGAAGTCTGCTTGCAGTTCCTCATAAAAGTACTTGCGTCCTTCGATCTTCTGCATAAACTCTATTTTGGTTTCTGCGATGATAAAGACTGTGTGCCTCTGGCGCGCTGATTTTCAAGGGAATAAAGGAAAATGCTTATGCATTGGCTGGAAAGCAAGTGGGCCGGGTTCTAAGTGTGCTTGTTTACAAAAATACGAAAAGAATAAAAACTCTACACTTAACCATAGTTAAACAGCGCTTTACACTAGACTTGTGCTGCATGGATTGATATATGGCCGCAGAAGTCAGAAAAGAAGGTTGGCCGAATGAAATGCATGTGCTCCAAAAGAACATTCATTTGTGAATTCTTGTAAATGCTAAACTTTCGTTGTATGCATAAAATATGAATGTTAACCTTTACAATGCTACTGCGTTGAGGTAGTCTTTATCTGCAAATACACGTGCTGCACTGCTAGGGTAGCACGGCTGTGTGCAACACTGCACATTACAATTTACACAACAATGTGCACTCCTAAAGTGCTATTTTTTTTACAGTACTACCTAAGGCTAAACAATGTATTGCTTTTGGATTGCAATCGAGATGTCAAATAACACAATTTTGTGTTTGTCAAAGCCACGTTTTTTATCCCGCTATTATTCCCCAAGCAAACCAATCAGCTTTGATTTGATTAAAAATAGTGTCGTGTCCACAACACACAATAATCTATTCTTTCTAAGTCCCTGATTTCCCAGCTGCTGCTTGCAAAGACTAGGTTCTAAGATATTAGTCACAAGTATACAACAGGGAGAAAGCTGAAGAAGTGAATGTTAATCGCTATACTATTGTGAAATTCATAGTTGCAAAAGACAGGAATAAGTACTGTATACAGTCCACAGGAGTCTGTCTTGAACCACATAAAGCAACCAGCTATGAATAGCAAATTGGTCTTACATTTATTCATTCATACATCTCCCAAACCACTCATCTTCACAAGGGTTGCAGGCCTATCGGAGTCTAGTCCAGCAATCTTAATCACCAACCAATCACAGAGGACATAGCAACACTCACAATCACACCTCCGGGCAATTTGGAGTTGTCAATCGGCCTACCATGTATGGTTTTGGAAAGTGGGAAGAAACCGGAGCACCAGGTATAAGATTAACAAATGTAAAACTACCATGTGTTTTTAGATTTGATCATTAAAGAAAAAACAAATTCAAAGCTCAATAAATGCAATAAAAGACAGTTCAGTTGTTACTCACCCAAAAGGGCAGTGTGAGATGTGTGGGTGTGGACGAGTGTTGTTGGCTTTCAAGTAGCATATGCAAGTCGAAGCAAGAAAGTTTACAAAGCCATCTGTTATTCTCTTCCCTTTTTGGATTTCACTGTTTGGGTCATTGGCATGAAAGATGCACATTTTTCCTCAGCTTTAGCATGGGAATATGTGTACTTCTTTATGTCCCAAAAATGATGGCAACATCCGAGTCCATTCCATTCTATGACTGTCTTGTCTTCTCCCCTGCGTCTTGGTGCATTTTGTTCTACCACTTTCAATCACTTTCTCTTTGTTTGGCTAACGTCTCATAAATGGCAATCCCATCATGGATTTTTCTTTATTTCCAGTAATTCCCCTCTTCACTTTCACATTTGTACCCCTCTACTCAATTCTGTCTATAAATGTTTTTTCTTAAAACTTGTACTTCGTGCATGTGCCCACACACTGTCCACATCAAAGATGGCTTGCAAGAGTTGAAATAATCTAGTTTCACGCCTCCCTTTCACCTACTCATGCCTTGACCAAAGTTCCCTGCCCCTTACAAATGTGAATACAACATCCAGTCTACGAACAATGTGCATGGTAAGCCGACGTTAGCCACGGCTCCTACATTGATCACATGGCTTATTCATGTTGTAATATTGCTAAACACAACAAGTTAATGATGGGCTGTGGTATTTTTTAGAATTTGCAATCAATTAAAATTTGATCAACTTATCCTGATGACCCGTTGAGAATAATGATAATGACTCTGGCGGTCATTTGCCAGGCCCAGTGATGGAGCCGTCTGCATAGGAAATCAGAAGTACTTTGATTTGTTTTGAGATCAGTCCAGTTTTCCAATTACTTTCAGGTTCAAAGTTCAAGGTGTGTCATTATTAGTCTCCCTTAGGAGAAGTTTACCTTGGAGCAAGGGACAGCTGCATGCATGAATACAAACAATTCATACTGTGGGTTCAGCATTTGCAGGGGGTCTGTCTAGATTTCTAGGGGCTTCTTTCACTTTCTGTTTGTCAAATATTACTGAGGAGTGTTCAGATATGTGGACATTCCCATAACGTTTCCCAGATATGTTTAATCTAAAGCTCATATTTTTCATTTTACCGTGAGCTTCCCAAGCCAACTGGTGACCTTGTACCGTATTACAGATATAGGGGGTCCTCGGTTTACGACGATGACATAAAATTCCGAAATACATTTATTTTGTTTTATACATCTCTGAAATCTCTGCTTAACTTTTACAGCCAAAAATAATGAGAACAAAAATCTGCCAACATTGGCCACAATATGACAAGACCTGCTGAGATGCATTATAAAAACAGTCACTAAATTTACCACATGCAATTAAATAGAGATGCATTGTGTAATTTGTTAGACTAAGTGATAGACTAAGACAAGAAAACTCTGAATGCCTTGAGTATTGATTACAAATAATTGCAACTGCATTTTAACCATGCTAATAAATCTTGGTTGTAATTATAAGAAATCAGTTGGAAACTAAAATCCACGTGATTAGAAGAGTCCACAGTTGAGGAAGCAAAGTTATCTGTTCACTCCATCTCCACCTCCACTCAGGAGTCTTGATCAATATGAGAAAACGCTGTATCAGGCAAAACGAAGTGTGGGGTGGGGGTCAGCCATGTTGTTCATTCTTTAGAGTGCTTGAAAATGTGAATTTTGCCTGTAAAACAACAAAACAGTTCTGGTGGTAATTGACTTTTTCTAGCCCATGTTGGCTCAGTAGTGTGCAACATTTTCTCACAGAGGCCCGGGGTCAACGGAAACTCATTGAGCATAATTTGGTTACTCCCTTTTAAATCCCTCTTCTCAATTTCAAAGTCACATTGATTGGAAACAGGGAAGACAAATGCAAGACACCTAGATGGCTCTGTTCCGAGCACAGCAAAAGATATAGTAGATGAGTCACTGGAAGCGACTTGGTCACAGGCACAGGGAGAACATGCAAACTCTGCACAGGAAGGCCAAAGCCGGAATAGCGAACTCCCCAATCTAGGGAGGAGGGGCAAGGAGTGAGAGTAGAAGCCGTCGTTAAATCAACCAACAATCATAATGACGTGGGGTATATGCAAGTAAATAGCCTGTAGCAGTATTGGAAAAAAATTCTGAACGCAAATGATAAATACAAAAATAATAATGCAGAATGTTAGGGTATGCTTACCAGGCTACGCAAGTGGTGTGTGAATGCATTGTGAGGAGTCCTATCCATTACAGAACTTTCCAGAACAGGATCAAAAAGCAGGATCAACAGAGTTGATCTCTGACTGTTTTCATATGCTGTTTCATCTCCTACCATCTTCTCCGTTCCAGAGACCCACTCTTAGTCTGTGATCTGACAACTGCGGTCATGGGAGCTGGCGGGACTGACTGCTTTGATCAGACTTTTGTCAAGCATGATCAGTGGGGGAATTAACGTCAGGCGCATGTTGCGGGGAACTGACTCTTATTGACCACTAACTTTGTAACGTAAGTTTAAATTAAACACATGAGTTTTGATTTCCAATTCCATTACATTAGCAGCCACAAAACCAAATGTTATCAAGCCAATTTCAAAGTTGTGTTGTGTAAAACAAATAAAAACTGAACAAAATGTTCAAAATCCTTCTACTCCACGAGGGTCGAGTGTGTCGAAGCTTATCCGAGCTTTCTTAGGCCGGCACGCAGCGTACACCCTCAACTGGTCACCAATCAATAGTAGGGCACACATACACAAACAAAAAAATCACAATCATCAATGATGAATTATAAATAATAAATATTAACATAAAACATTGTGACTGGTATTGTTAAAATCAATGTTATGTTCTTCCCTTCAATTCATCCAACATGCGTTCAATTATTGGCTAGTGCCCCAACAACCCAATAATGGAGATTTCTAGTCCTTGACAAATGGGAAGGGTGTCAGGAAAGGCATCCTGCACAAATTCTTTGACCCCTGTTGAGACGATCCCAAAGTCAATTACATTCTGTACATAATAACATAATCAAGTTGCAAACTTTGTTTTAATCAATAATTTGATTACATAGTACAAAATTAGTCTCACTTTACAGAGTTGTCACAATAAGAGAACAGATAACAAGCATATTTGACATTAGTTAGTTAAACAACCTTGTGTTGTCTATAGAGTTATTTTGTTTGCATAGATGCTATCAGTACATAAATTGGTTCATGGTGAAGAAAAAGTCAAAACTGTCTAGAGGTAGCACCCTGAAAGAAGTTATGCTATTGAAAATATTTCACATTTTATGTCTAGCAACTGGAATCTTGATTATGAAAAAAGTGTGAAGATGAACACCCTCATTCTTCACATACGCTATCCTGCTTTTCATTTAAATACCAATCAAGTAAAGATATAGTAAAGCGAGTATTTTACAGGCACTAATTAGGAGATGTATAATATCAAGGAGCTTCAAATTGTTGTTTTAAGTCACATTTCTGCATCTCTTGAAGTTGGGCCATGAGGGTCTCTAATAGGGTTGGTCTCTAATTGGGTGTCAAGAGGATTCTAAGTAGTTTCCACCCATGGTGCCCACGCGCAAAAACATTCTAGCCTAATTGGTAATACTATTGGCTTCTCTGTCCTGGTGAATGGATTAAACACACACACTCACATACACACACACACACTCACTCACACACAGACACCAAGCTGTAGCGATGTATAACATAAGCCTCTAATAGGGTTTTGCAGTATGGTACATTTTAGAAGGACCCACCGCTTTTAAGGTTGAAGTCTAGCGCTGTATATCCGAGCCACACCCCTCGTATTAGGAGACATGTTCTAATATGCTACACTTGGGGAAAACAACCCAAGAAGCCAGAAAAAGTAAGATGATGCTGCCATGAATGCCACTGCCAAGCCCTACTGGGAGAAAAATATAAATATAAAATGCCCCACTCTAGGACACTTTGACATGACCAACAGGACACACACATACTTTTTTGCTTGGAATCAAGACAAAACGGTGGCATCATTATCAGAACTCATCGACTCTTCAAAATTGCCTACCGTCTGTGAAATTAATGACAGGCATTTGTACGGTGACAGGCAGCACTCGATACAACTGTAATCTCTCTCAGACGGCGCTCCAACACTTTGGAGGACATAAGTAAAACAAATGGCTGTCGTCTTGTTGAATGCTCAAGGACACTGGGAGCTTTTTATGGGAATTTTATTTGTATGCATTCATTTATTTTAAGACCAAAGTATTCACTTAAAGATGGAAATCTGAAGGTGAACCCAGGGGTAGTCTCCTCATAGTCCATTTTCATAGAGTTTGATGAATAAAGTTCATGGGGAAATGGGTAGTAGGCTTATGTATTATAATAGACAGAGGAAGAATGAACCTCAACCATATTTTAATATATAAAAAAAATAAATCCCTTGTTGCCTCCATTGTAAACCTTCACCGTGTATTGTGAATCCAACATGTAAAACTAAGGAAAGTATACAACTCGAGTATTCAAAGTTTGAGGAATGTTTGAGAAAGCCGCAGTACCCTGAATAAACCCAAACAAGTGCAGGGAGAACATGAAAACTGTAACAAGCCGGAACACTGATTCATCCTCAGAACAGTGAGGTGGATGTGCCAATTACTCGTATACTAGGTGGTCCCATTTTCTTCCAATAGAGAAGAATTGAATGATAATCAGTTTTAGAATGATACTTCAGAGGCACATTGTTTACGTCAGTAAATTTTGAACAACACAGTCATCTGGACTTTCATCAAGTGCTCTCCGGTTTTATGTGATATTCTTGTAACTGTCAGGGCCTTATGTATGACTATGGTTTGAACGCTTAAGTATGTATGAAAGCATATTCTTCATTATCATTTTGTTTAAATTCCAACTTGTACAAGCTTAAGTTTGACTGAGATAGTTTGAGCCCTGTATTTACTGTAAAACTAAAATACTGTACCAGAGTGATTCATAACAAATGTTCTTCAACAACCAGAATGAACTACCACGGTCGCCACTGTGGCCCAAATTAATGTGACAATTATGAGACCGATGCTTGGTGGTCTTTCACATTATTACAAGAATTGTGCTGGCAAGAGATTAATTGAGAAAACAGGCTTTGAGGGCCTCGATGTCGTTCTGTGAGGTAATTAACACCAGTGTGAGCTCAATGTGAAATTGAGCCAATCACACTTGCACTGTGATACGGCCTAGGAGGAGATTGATTTCATTCAGTTTGAACCCTCATTTGCCATTTCCAAAAACAATTTAGCATATTTTCCAGACTATAAGCCGCACTGGTTCGCACGTCAGCCTCACATCAGGAATAACCCAGTGCTCTCTAGTGGCCGAAGTAAACCTCTACATTACACACAGCAGCTCTATTTCCTTGAAGAGCCAAAGCGACTAAAAAGCGACATCATATGCATTTCCTTTGTCCCCCATAAATGAGGGTTTGTGTAACTAAGCTTCCTTTCTCCAGTATTGATCTCGTTCTGTCTTTTGTTCGCATCAATTGTGCGGCAGTATTTGCCTGGCGGACGGACATGTGACCAACACACCACTCATCTCCCCAGTGACCGTGCATCTGGTCACATATCCTTCCACCAAGCAAAGCGGTGCCGCGCAACTTCGGTCCACAACCTTTTTAGTAACGAGTGTATGAGCGTATTAGACATCACAAAAATCACGAAAAATCCGAAGATAACCTCCACCGGACTACAAAACGCAGGATTCAAAGCATGTGCAAAAAGTAGCGGCTTATAGTCCGGAAAATACGGTAGTTCAGTGTTTAATTGTCAGAAAGAACTTTCAATGCACATTCATACAAACAAATAAACAACCTACCTTAAGTAATGTGTCACAAATAGTGCACATATAATGCCAGGCAAAAAATAGCAGTACCTCATTGCTGTGTGAAGTTTTCTGTGGTTGTTCATTTTGTGCCTCTGTATGGCACATTGTGTAAGTAAAGTCACTGACAACATTAATATAAGAATGGTGCAGCCTGTCGCTCATGCAGCAAAATATGAACTTGTAGGGAGCATCCACCACACTGTCTGAGCATTCACGTCGATATTGAGCATTAGAGAGGCATTACTTTGACGTGATCCCTCTGTCTGCTTTCTCTTCACCTTAGATAGCAGTTTCAAAGAAGAAATATATTAAAGAAATGAGGTGCAGGGTGGAAGAGTGGGGGCTTTCCCCTGTTGCCTGGCAACTGCTTCCCCCACAATTTGAGCATAATAATGTACGTCTGAGCTGGATATTTCTGTTATTTATTTTTTATGACTATACATCCAGACATTGTCGATACCACTGATCGTCATTAGGGATGCGGGACGTGGGGGGAAAAGGCAGGGTAAACTATGGATTGGTCGCCAGCCAAATGCATACCATTTTCTATGATATCGGAGATTCCCTTCCCAATTGCTCGCTCACCCCCTCGCAACCCCATTCAAGGTTAGCTGACACATATTTTACTATAGTTTATCATGTTCTTGCGCCGTGAACAAGTTTTATGAAACTTGTCTTCATGTTCCCAAATACCTGAAAATAATATAAATATAAATGTACATAAATATATTTAAGATATAAATGTTGCTCACTTTCAACACATTCTGGGCGGTTAAAGATGAGTTATCCTGCTGTGGGTGTGATGAACATCAAAATACTGCATGCAAATCATCAAATTGAGAATGAGGTGGTGGAGGAGATTCCATGGTACACCATATCTAAGGAAAACATATTTTGAAAAAGCCAGGGCTAATTTTTATGAGAGTACATCACAGACCTGTTCTGAGAGATCACATCAAAATCACCTCACGATAAATGATAGAAACAAGTCCGATGTCACGTCCCTAAATCTGGACGCCACCAAATGAACTGAAATGAAATGACACCTGCTGCTCATTCAACAGTGAAAAGATCCTTCAGCACTCCTTGACCATGCAAAAAGTCACTAGTTGACGACATAGCCACACGACATTTTGTACCCATTTCCAAGCTGACTTTTATCTAAAAAAAAAAGAAAAGTGGTGCACGTGCAGTTAAAATCTCTCGTGGATGAACATAACGTCATAGAAGTCTTCCAGTCAGCTTTTAAGATGATGCATAGCACAGAGTCAGCCCTGTTACGAGTTTTTAATGACATCCTCCAGGCAAATGACCCTGGAGACTAAGTGTGTCTGGTTTTGTTGGATTTACCTCCAGCATTGGATACAGTGGACCACAGTATTCTGTTGGCACATTTGCAGCACCAGGTGGGCATGAGTGGTAACGCTATTGAGATCCTATTTGGCTAACAGAACGATATAGTAGTTAATGAACTGAGTTATGTATTATGTTTCCATGGGTAGAGGGGTTATGTCAAACATGCCATGTTTTCTTACTTTGAGTATTTAGATTTGTTTATCAACAGGCCACTGCTTGTAATCGTGGCAATCAGTTGGGGTGGTGGGGGAAGCGTTTCACAACACCCATACAGTGTGCGCTTTGCTGCAAATAAACATGAGTTCACTGACAAGATGGTTACCGTGAATCCAGATGGACATTACGATGTATTGTTTTCAAAATCTTGTGTAGTATAGCCAAGCGCAACGCACTAGATAGTGATGACGCGAAAAGCCTTCAATTATCTAGAAATAATACTGTTGATGATAGATAGACAGCTGGATGGATGGATGGATGGATGGATGGATGGATGGATGGATGGATGGATGGATGGATGGATGGATGGATGGATGGATGGATGGGTGGGGAGGGAGGGAGGGAGGGAGGGAGGGAGGTAGGGAGGGAGGGAGGGAGGGAGGGAGGGAGGGAGGTAGGGAGGGAGGGAGGGAGGGAGGGAGGTAGGTAGGTAGGTAGGTAGGTAGGTAGGTAGGTAGATAGGTAGATAGGTAGGTAGATAGGTAGATAGGTAGGTAGGTAGGTAGGTAGGTAGATAGGTAGATAGGTAGGTAGGTAGGTAGGTAGGTAGGTAGGTAGGTAGGTAGGTAGGTAGGTAGGTAGATAGGTAGGTAGATAGGTAGGCAGATAGGTAGGTAGATAGGTAGGTAGATAGGTAGGTAGATAGGTAGGTAGATAGGTAGGTAGATAGGTAGGTAGATAGGTAGGTAGATAGGTAGGTAGATAGGTAGGTAGATAGGTAGGTAGATAGGTAGGTAGATAGATAGGTAGATAGATAGGTAGATAGATAGGTAGATAGATAGGTAGATAGATAGGTAGATAGATAGGTAGATAGATAGATTAAATAAAGAAACAATAAACAGCATCATGACCATGAGAGTGCCCCTAATCCCTGCGAGTTAAAAAGTCTCATGGCATGGGAAAGAAATGAACCCCTCAGACAAGATGGTGTCAACACCCTGTCACTGAAGCTACTCCTCCGCCCACTGAGGGTACTGTACAGTGGTTGGACGGGGTTGTCTTTTATGAACAGCAGCCTGCCAACACCCGCTGTTCTGCCACAGACGCCAGATCAGGCAGCTCTGTGCCCACAGCAGAACCCGCCTCCCTCACTAGTTTGTCCAGGCGGGAGGCATCCCTCTTCTTGACGCTGCCCCCCAGCACGCCACCGCAAAGAAGAGCGCACTCGCCACAACAGATTGATTAAACATCTGCAGCATCACATTGCAGACGTTGAAGGATGCCAACCACCTGAGGAAGTACATTGTCCTTTTTTGCACTTAGCATCCACGTGAGCAGAGATTACTCAGCCTCAGGCGACCACTTCCTGAACAGGCTAGTGGTCTTTGGAAGTCTCCTCAATTTCTTCTTCTATCGTGACCGAAGTAGGACCACGTTGTGAATCCCCCCCTCCCAAATGCAGCCAGAGGGGTGGCACTGTATGCAGCAGGTCTTGTTTCTCTTGGTGTAGCAATCCACATACTGGGTGAAGGCAGGGAAAGTATTTTCCAAAGTCAGTGATTAACATAAACTTTAGCAGTTTAGTTGGCACTATCGAGTCATGCAGCCACCAGACCAAAGCATCATGCATCCCTATCATGTACTAAGTAGCAACGATATTAAAACTGTATATAGGATGATGTCAACAGCATATGTACGGAAAAAATAAGACTGAGTGGCTGAAGAGCCACAACTGAACAAAGGTGGGGAAAATTAACAATCGGGAGACTTGCTGCAGACACAGAGGATTTGTGACTGTGTAAAATGGAAAACAAAATGAGGGAATGATTCATATATTCTGTTTGCCAACTTTAAGAGAGTCTGGCTATCTTGGGTGTATGTTAAACAAATAAAAGCTACACGATAGTTATAGCCATCCAACCTGTTAGCCTGCACAGACATCTTATACTGTACCCACAAATATCATCATGAAGGCCCAGCTCATGTCCAGCTGAGCAAGTCTCGCTCAACATTGTATTAAGACAGAGGGAGAGTGTTGCTTTGCCGTCGTCATAGAAACTGCTAGTTTAATGAATAAGCGTCTTGAAAAGATGGCTTGGTGTATCTTTTGTTTGCAGGAAGGAAAAACTTTAGTTCAAGCCTTTTATTACTGTTGATGGCTGTCCCACCATCTGAAGGTCACCATTATGCTCTTTTCATATTACATATGGCGATTGAGCAGGTCTTGAAAAGTTGTGAATCTGAACATATTTTACCCTCAAAACCAGGGCATGGCCCCATCTGTGTTGAGTTTTCGTAACATCTTTGCTGGGTGAGATGGGACGCCATGCACAGCTTTGTTTGTGTTTCTGTTTTGGTCAGCGTGCATGACAAGCGAGCAATCTTCCTGCAGGGAGGGAAGCGACTTTTCAGAGCTCTTGTTTTTTCTTTTTCATGAGAGTCTAAAAGCCTGAACACTCTCATAAAATACGTGTGAGCAGCCTTGCAAAAACCCTAGAGGTAAATATGTGCTGTGCCAAGCTTATTTATGCTCAGCATCAAGTTTACTGCCAGGTGGTGCAGTTTTGTCTTCTACATCCATGTAAGTGCTTCTCTGATAGTTACACCAGCTCACATTTTATTCTTTTTGTTTACATGCACCATTTAGTCAAAATATTTTAATTAAAATGATTAATTGGAGGAGCTTCACAGGGATTAACACATCTGCCTCACAGCTATGTAGGTCTGTGTTTTCAATTTCAGCATTTGCCTTCATGTGGGGAGTTTTGCATCTTGTCCTTGTGCTTGCATGGGTTTGCTTCCATATTCCAATAACATACACAGTGAAGTGAGAGCATTACTAAGTATGGCTGACATATTTGCCCGAGTGCAATGTGATGTTGGCTTGAGAATTACTTGAGAGCTGTAATAACATTGTATTTCATCGCACAGGGCTATATGCTTCTTTGCAGATAAAACAAATAGGAATTCCAGATAACCTCAGAATAACGTGTCCAATCAGTTCAATATTTATCTGTCATGGTTCCATTTATCGCATCCTATTCTCCTTTGTTTTTTTCAGTTGACAACAAAACTGCGCCAGAATAGTAATACAAAGTGGAAACAATTGTTATGAGTGGACACGAGTGTTGTTGAATTCAGAATAAGGGCAGTTTCAAATTAAACACATGAGAACTGCAATCAGTTCACTACATTCGTTATCTCCAGTCATCGGGTTTAGCCCTCTTTGACGTGTGTGGCATCATTTTACAATTATTATTTTTCATCACAACTCCATTCTCATCTTGGCCTGCTGCCTTCTGCAGACAGTCGACTCCACTGGGGCAATAGTGGCCTGCCTGCTGAATCAAAAGCGACATACGTGACATGATGTTTATTTACCACAATATTTATGTTAGTGAAAGGACTAGTGTCGTACAGTCAAAGCAGGTGAAGATGCTTTTGCTCTGGGATTTGTCACATTGTGCTCTTCTCTCTTTGAGCTATGTGAAGGTACAGCACATAGATTACATGGCTGAATGAGCAGAGCAACCTTTTTCCTTGTCATGGCAAATCTTTTATTTTTGTCACAAGATTCCTCAAAACGCAACTGAGCTAATTAGACTAGCAAACTGCAGGAACTACAAACTCTCACTAGGGAGAATTCAATTGCAGTCCAGCTGCTGCACTCGATTCTTCCTGTAGCAGTCATCCATGGCTGTGCAAAATTTAATAATTAGCAGAATCTGGTTGAGTTGCAATTTTCAATCCTGCAAAAAAGAGGATTAGCTCCATCAGTTGCAAACGAAGGCCCACCCCTGCTAATTCACACGATCATAAAACAGAAATACAATCTATTCTGCAGATTACAATCTCAAAAATGTGTTAATGGGGGCACTTCACTGTGACAGCCAAATCTTAACAGAATTTATTCTAATTACAATGTAGATATTATTGTCATCCATCCATCTAGCTTATTAGGGTTAGGAAGAAAGTCCACTATTAACTTCAGTACGACATGAGTATTGCAATACAAGTCCTGGAAGACACTAGCTTATCCCAGGTCTCCACCATATGAGGTGCCTTCAGAATTTGATGTTTCTTATCAAAATAAAAAAAGGAAACATGAAATTAAGCCTGATTTAAAAAAAAAAAAACATGAAGAAAACAAATCCTTTAGGTATCGGAATACTAAACTGTTGTTGGAGGACCACCGCAGGCCTCACCTTGACCTTCCATCTAAATCTGATGTTTGATTTGAAAATAAATACATTTTATTTATGGTTATTGACTTATATAAAAGTGAGTCACGACTAAGTGACAATTGGAAATTGTAAGGCCGGCTTGACAGTTGTTGAGAACGACGTATTCACAATCCTATGCCACAGGAATAGAATGGGAAAGCCTTTCGATTTTTACCTTTGATCACAACTAGTTTAATACTCTCCGAGCGAAAAATCATTAAGGTGCCAACAATCTCAAAAAGTTTGAAAATCGGTTGAATGCAGATAAGAAGCTTTGTCCGACGAGGTGGAACAAGACCAAATCCAATGTAATCCTGTTGGTTCATGGGGACCCCAACCCAGTGTACACTCGTCCAAATTCACACACAGTTTGACACATGCCAGTATGTGCCTGTCTGTATCCCACTAGGGGTGCATCACATCACTTCATTTGGCCATCATCACAACAGAGACGGGCTCACAGCCAGGCACAGCACGCTATGGAAGATTGAGGTGAAAGGATGCAGCAGCTTGATTTGTTCGTCATTGTTTTGGTGCCCTCATCTGAAACTGTCTATAGAAATAGTTACAAATGTCATTCATTTCATTAATCGGTTAAAGCAGGGATTCTCAAACAGTGTGTCATGGCATATTAGTGTACTATGAGAGACCCATCAGGTATGTCGTAGGAAACTATCCACTGTTACTTATTTTAAGAGTAACTCAATGATTTTTTAAAGAATTAAAGACACTCCAATACAATAAATAAAGGTTTCCATTTGGTACGTATATAGGGGTTCACCTTTCAAGGCCTGTTTCGCTGTTTGACCCTTTCATACCCGTAATGTGTTCTGCAGTAGCTCATGCTTGAACTGTTTCCATCTGGACTGCCTGACGCACCGTGTCCCCGTTTGGAGCCCTGACAGCGCACGATGCTTTGTTTTTGGTACACTCTAAATAACCGAATGGTACTTTTGAATGTTATGTTGGAAAGTTATTCAAATGTGCTGTTGACTCAATCAGTTGAACCATATAAACCAGATAGTTTTGAGTGGAGTGCTTGGCCCCCGACCACAGGACAAGGACGATGAAACTTGCCGGTGTTTCATTTGTTAAAGTTTGCCTCACGTGGGGACAAGTGGTATAGAAAATGGATGGAGGTTAAATTTATTTGGTGTAACAAGTATTTTAAATTAAGGGAACCATGTGTGCCGGGGAGGGGGATCATAATGGCGTAAGAGAGCTGTAACTCCAGCAAAATAAAAATAAAAAATTTAAAAAAGAGTACCTTGGTGCTCAAGCCAATTTATGTCATCCCTTTTAATTGAAACAACACAGCATTTTATTGCAATGACTATTGAAGGCGGAAAATATCCACTCCCTTTAAATGATCAATTGACTAATAAAGTGACTAATTATCCCTTTGTGGAGTTCTGAGGTGCTTGTTGGGTGGATGCAGGAATCAACAGACATGCTCGTCTATCGCGACAACAACACAACAAAGTATTTATTCCTAGCAAAATTGTCTAATAACAGCAAGCAAAGCCAATTCTCTAAGCGGAGCTCCGGTTCACATCCGTCCCTAACCGCGAAGGTAGTGATTCAAAGTAACAAAGAACGCATTTCCCTGACTCACACTTTATACAAGACATTTCATCAAAAGGGTGGGCTTTGCACTTTGTGTGCGTATGTGGGTTCTTTGTTGGTGGCCGCGACGCTGATCATAGTGTTTGAGCTTGGTCAGTCCGATCCTGCTGCGGCAATAATTCAGGAGTGGTTGAGTCCTCTCTTCATGAGGCTGGAATTTCACAGATGAGGATAATTGGTGTATGGTTTGATGTCCTTCAGCTGGACTGCCAAGAAGAAGTTGTCCTAATTGGTGCATGATTTGATGTCCTTAGCTGGACTGCCAACAAAGTTGACTTCCCCATGAGATTGACTTCTCCTCTGCCGTGGGGCTTTCCCGCCACAGCTCCACCTGAGGTCACGCTGGCCTCCCCAGACATTCTCAGTGAATGGAAAATGAAAAGCAATTATTGTAAGCAGCACTTAGTTAACTTGTGTCTTCTCAATGGGAACTACGTGGTGAGAATACATATATGTGAATTCTTTGAATGTAAATTCCTACAATATTTTTTTTGTATTTATTTTTCTGCACATTTCAAAATATTTGGGATACTAAGCTTCAACATGCACCAAAACCAGAAAATATCATTTAAATAAGTTAATACCACAAATAGAAAATATTATTTTCCCAGAGTAGAAGAACCACTCTTTATTTTAAAAGTAACAATAGACGACAAAGCAACGGTCACTGCTTTATTCTTGTTGTCCCAAATGTCTCACCAATTACGACCATGGAAAGTCGAACGCTGCTCAGGAATTTCGCCACCTTTTTAGTGTAGCGCACCATGAGGCTGTCAGTTTGAGACCTGCTAGCTGGGATAGTTGCCAGGATTGTCAGAATGGACAACAACTGGAGGCATTTCATCCTAGCTGCGGAGAGCCTGTCCATCTGTCTCAGTTTCGTGACAGATTTGTATTGTTATTTGGTGTTACAATTAATAACTATTATGCAGTCACACCCCATTAAATATCGACATTTTAATGGGCTACATCAGCAATAAATGTTTCAAAATATTCTTGAATTAACTACTTCATGATGCTAAGCTCCACCCTATAAAAATCACCTTCTGTGTTTTGCAATAGCTTACTTCAACTCATCCTCACAGAGCATGTTGTTTTTCCCAATTACTAAGTGTGAGCAAGGTCTTTGCTCCTAGGGTGAGAGGAAATGTGTCCAACAGAAAATTGCAGGGTGATTAAATATATCATCAATCCAGCAAATGATTATCCTATTTATGGCAAGTTTATCTTCTATTAGTAATTCTGTCAAATGCCCTACAATGACGCAGTGTTCTTTCTTCTACTACTGTTTCAACCCACTCTTTAAGCTACTCTTGAATTGCTTTGAATTGAGTGGCTTCTCGTTTGACCTTAATGGTTAAACACTGCCATCTGGTGTGTCATCTTAGGAACGACCGATTTGCAGAGGAAGCTTCATCTTGAATATCTGCTTCTATCACACAAACAGGCTGTCGAGTTGTGAACTTTTAAAGTGGATTTGTGGCACAAACAACACTTACTTCTTCTACAAGCCACTTGCATACTTGATTTTATCTGTGACAGCCAGTCAAATTGGATGGATGGACAGAAATGGATCAAATTAACATACAGTAGGGTAACTTTGCAGTCATAAGGAGTGATAATCGACTGTGAAAGGGTTGTTGTGTAGTTTCGACACAACAGAATGGACATATACAGAGGAATGTCTGTGTGCATACACATGCAAAAGGCCAGTCTTTACATAGAACGTTTATTGGAAATCAGATTTTGCAAGTGTTCGTAAAGTTAGAGCTGGTCAGTTTGCCAAATCTCTTTAAGAATTATTTGATTTCCTGATTAATAAATAAAATCTCAGTGAAAGAAAGAATGGTAAAGACTAATGTTTTTTTGGAGTGATGCACCTATGACTATTTTTAAAAAGACGTGCTCCAGGCATAGTTGATGATGAGTTGTAACTGATGCATGAAACAAAAAAAAGGAAATTATAAAACATAGTGTAATGACACAAAAAGCACGTTAGAGGGAAGCAGAGGAGTGTCATTAAATAAAGGCTGCTGCTGAAGGGTTGAAAATACGTTTCTATGTATGAATTGATAAACAGTTTGATGTTTTATATATTACACATGAAAGAAAAAGAGACAACTTTGAATCAAAAGTTGACTTTGGTATTGATTGTCATTTTAAATTTATCAAATGAAAAACTGTTACTAAACGTATACTTCAAGTGTCTAAGTCGTTTTCTCAAGGCTTATTTTTTACTAAAATAGGTTAAGCCAATGCCATTTTTATTGTAAACAGGATTTAGAAGCCTGGATACATTGATATGGGTCTAATAGGAAAACTAAATACCCCCCCCCCCCCCCCCCCAAAAAAAAAAAAAAAAAGAAAATAGCGCATCCAGGCACATACATGTTAAGTGTTCAGGAAAGTGATGCGGGAGCTTGTCGCAACTACCACAACAAGAGGATTATTATTATTATTATTATTACAATTATTTAAAAATCTTAATGCCATTTTAAATATGGACAAAATATGGAAATGTGTTTTTGTTAATTGAGCCAATGGACATCACAATAATTTAATATTTTTCACACACAAATTAAAAGATCCACTCTTGAACAACACAGATTTTGATGCAAACACAATATCCACATACTGTATTTTTTTTTCCAGAGAAGAGGCCTCTCGTGCATAAAAATGCAATTGAATGATGGCACAAAATTGCTGATTAGCATTATTACGTACAAGAAGTCATTTTGTGCACCCCACCCACAAAAAAAAAAAAACCTCTTTGTCCTGCATGTCATTCCAAATGCCCACATGAAAAGACAGCTTTGCTGAAGGAGCCAACCAAATGCTGATGCATGTCATGTCAAGTCAATCTGGTGCATCTTATGGTGAGTCCACCATCCATCACAAAAGTTGCTTGTCAAACTCATATACACGTTTGCAATGCTATTAGGGCCATTAAGTACTTTTTCCATGTCAACAGTTCTTGTGGGGGAAAAATCACTGTGTTACTTGTACTTTTTTGAGATTAGCTGCTCTTCATTTCCCAGCATGCCTTGCGGGACCTAATGCTGATTTTTTTCTGTATTAAGAAAGTCAATCATTATGATTTAAGTATATTTGTTACCCATAGCTCTTTGAATGTCTCTTAATTAAATCTCAAGTTAAATTTGTGTTGCACTTTTTTTTAACTGTGACATTGACTTAAGTCTTACAACTTATAACCATCAAGCATAATAAAGACATCATTTCATAATTTTTAAAGATTAATCGAGGAAGCCACTATGAGTCTGAGTGTGGGTCAAATGCGGCCCCTGGGCCACTAGTTAATGCCTTGCTTTAGAAACTCTGAACATCCTCACTGGAATAAAGCCACAATGAGAGAAAAAAAACTCACATTTTGTTAAACCCAGTAAAGAGGGAATATACTGTTTTTATCCTTGTTGTTTTTCCACTTTCAAATCTAAATGAAAGCTAGTCTTTTATTAGGAATTTTATTGTTAGTGACCGACATTGCTGTGCATGAACTCAGTAAGAGAGATTAGGAGAAAAGTACTGTTAAAGGTTTGCTTGTAAATATGACAATCACCAACGCAATTAGATGGGTTTTATTACTGTGATGTAATGGAGCTACTTTAATAGCAAAGTGTGCAGGGCCCATGTTCCTTTTGGTCCCTGAATCTGAATTTTTTTTCCTCCTCCTCCAGGAACCCATAAAACCTGTGAGTGAACCTCAGATGCCAGATGGTCACATTGGTCACATAGCTTTGAACGAAGGCAAGGGCAACTTTAGAATGCTTGAAAAAACACAATCCAGCACTGAACCACTTCTTGCCTTTTTTCCTGACATGCTCATACTAAACATGTTACAACTTAGAACACACTCAAGGCTCTTCTTGTAGTAAAAAAAAAAAAAAGATAACTCTTTTGAATTAAAGTCCCCTTAAGTCTTACGTACATGATGCAGCATGATAAAAATAGAAAGCAAGCTGTCTCGATCTGCGTAACGAAAAAAGAAATTCAAACAGCCCGTTGCCGTGGATCATGCCCGTTATCTTGAACAAATACACTCTGTGGTTACTCACTTTGCACCAATTTTAAAACTGCTACAAATCAATGCTGTACCTTGTCTTCCACCTTGACAACACAATATTCACAATAATTCACAAACAAAAATATACAACTTATTATTTAGGACTATGTGATATGCGTCAGGCACTGCTGTAATGCTTCCCCCTACATTCTAAAATGTCTGTAAGATCGTGACTCCGAGTGTGAATGGTAGTTTGTGTGCTTTTTATTTTTTTTCTTCAGATCACCAATGACCTTGTACTAGGCAAGTGCTATCGTAAATGGACAGACGGTTGGGTTACCATAGAAACTGCACTCCAAAATTACAATCCATTTTTTTTGTCATTGAGGTAGGGAAATTACCCTTTATAGTAGTACACTTATGAAATGTGTTTGCCAATGTCTCGTGACCGGATTAGATACATACGTATCTTTTTATGTTGCTACTTTGTTGACTGTTGCAAAGACACTTGGGATGTTTGTGAACTGTGGATGCTTTCCGTGGTATAATGATCTAATCATTATCTGTGGGATTTCAGAGTTACACAAACAACCAAGTAAGAAAAACATCCCAATTACTCATTAATCCCAAAAGAAATGCATTGCCTTACAACATTGGAAAGCATCTTTATTTAGGCCTTGTGTTGTGCTGTGCTGTGGGGAGCTTGCAGATCTGAACTAACCTGCCCTACTTTCTAGTTTGCACTGACCGTGGGCTTACTGGGGTCCGAGCCAATGGGGCAGTTGTTTGCCAAATTGAAAACTCCTAATGTCATGCACAGTTGCCAGCTGAGCCACCAGGAAGCCTTCTGGTGTTGTTTTATGAATCAAACGTAATGTGGTTGATTTCATTTATTTGGTAAAACGCATGCCATTGAAGGCAAGATTAGCCGATGGCATCGCAGCATGAAGTGTTGTATAATGCATTATATAAGTCATGGCTACTGGACACCCGAGATTTTGCAACATTCTGGGGTAAATGGACACGGAAAACTTTACTCACGTTGTATGTATTTTCTGACCATCCTCATGACGATTTGTGCACGTCATTCTCTTCAAGGATTTCTTGAACCCTGGAGCATAGCAGAAGGTATATGCTGATGTGTGAGGGCGCTCAATTGTACATTTGAAAGTGAGATGCTTGAGGCAATAATTTGTTTGAAATAGAAATCCAAATTCACCTTTTTGTTCTATTTAGCTTTAAAGGTCAGATGACATTCGGGAAACAAGTTGTCACACCCTTAAGTACAAATGTTATGTCATAGTAAAATATCTGCTAGTTTTGAGTCACATTTGTAAATATTTATTTAAATTCAAGACTGATGACTGCCTTCAGCGCTCAGGCATCTTGGGTGAGTAAACAAACATCAATTCACTGCTTGGATGTCAGCATGAAACAAGCTAAATGCAGCAATTTAGATTTGAGATGACAACAAGCTTTGAATGCAACATGCCACTTCAATAACATTCTTTGCACCCGTGCTGATGAACCACTGGGAAATTAATGTGATTAATTCCCCTTGCGTGCAATTACATGTGGCGACTTCAATTTTTGAATTATGATCCTGGGTAATGCACAGCAGAGGACTACATGTATTTTGAAAATGACTATATTTTGTTTCACATGACCTATCTTTTATTTAAATTTGTTCACCTTGGCAGTAATATAAATTTTAACTTGAATTGTTCAGCTCATTTCCTTTAGCTTTAATAAACACATGATTATCACGGTTTATTGATTGCATCACACTGATATAATGATAAAACATTACACTTTTATTTCGCGTCCAAACAATGTCTGCATCTGCACTGCCTGTGAACTCTAGAAATGAATAAATAAAAAAATAAAAAACAGTTGGGCGGGCCTTGCTTAAATCTCCAGGGAGTGGCCTAGCACATCTTTGTGCAACGTTCAGCAAAAATGGTTTCAGAATAGCCAAGCGTAATGTAAAGATAATCCTTCTGTGTGCTCAGTGAAAATATATGTAATTGCAAGAGCTGTTTTATAAACTTGTGATAAGATATTGTGGGTGTTTTCAAGAAGGGAATAACCACATTTGTGTTGCAATAATAAAATTCAGTGGATAGCATTGGTCTCAAAAGAGGTACTAAATAAAAAAACAAGGCGAGTTTCCCTGGATTGTCAATCTGTCCATCCTGAAGGATGAAAGCCTACCGGTAACTGTGATGTCTAAGTTGACATGACTCATATTCCATTGTCAACCAAAGGCTATAGCGAAGAAAGGTTTAAAATTGCACCAGCACCTTGGCTAATGCTGCATGAAATGAGTAAACAAGGGAGGGATGAAGGGATGTACAGTTGTGTGGTCGTCGAGGGTGCGTGAGGATTTTAGCTTGAAGTAGTTGTTTTCAAAAAGGCCTTCAACTTATCTGCCCAATTTCGCCTTCCTCGGCAGCAACGGCTGTTTTGCTCCGTTGCTCCGTATTTGTGCCTGGAAGCCGTGTTAGCTGCTCAAGTGAAAGCTCTTCGGAGGAACTCGGGTTTGTGCTGCAGGCTAACCATAATTGCTTTCTTGTTTTAGTACACAACAGTCCAGTGATTTCTCCAGTCTAGCAAACAGTGGTCGTTTTTCTCTATGTGGTTTTTAAGATGAAATCAAATGGCGTACTGATAGTTTTCTTTGTTTTAATCTACATGTGAAAACAGGAATCTTAATGGTTTTAAATGAAAACCTTGTGTTTCACTGCCTGTGGCAAATAAAGTATTTGTATCCTCAAGCTTGTGAACTTGGAGGGTTCCTCTTTTTTCTCATCTATTAGAGCAGCGGTCACCAACAATATTCGTCAGAGGTCCAGAATTTTACCGGATAGTCACATAAGATTTAATGTAAAATTAAATAAGAATAACATTTTGGCAGAACATTATTATTTGATGGTAATTATTTGTATATTTGATATTTTTTCCAATTCATTACAGATATTTTCTCTTTGATCCTCATAATTATGGAATCCAGTCACTGGCCGGATAAGACAAGGATGTCAGTTGATGATTACTACATTAGAGGCACTGTATTTCTCACTCATTTTTAGTTTGATGGCAGCATGTCTAAGTTTGAATACAAGCAACATGTAACAGATCATTTCACTTTCTCATTTTGTGATTTGGCTCTTTTCTTGTGTCTCCTGTCGGCTCATAATGTCCTGTCTCCACCTAGGTGGTATTCCAAAAGGAGGCTCACCACAAGCTTAGTCCTGAACGTCTTGACTTCCTTTGAAATTTGAAACTCGATGAGCCTGATTCACTAAGATTTCACATTGCGTGTTAAATTATGCACACTGTTTGCTGGCATGTTCCGTAAAAATGGAATAGGATTGTGTTCTTTTACCCCAAATAGTGGGTGCTAATTGTAGCCTCACACACTCTATCAAGTTTAAAAGTGGTGGAGACCATCAAATTTAAACAAGGATTTTGCAATTTAGGTAGCACTGAAGTGCAAAATGAACTCAACTTTATTTACCTACTTATTTATATTTATAGATGGCTTTAAAATAAACAACGAACAAAGTGCTATATTTAAAACACAGAGTAAAATGGAACATAAAACAAATAAAATGGAGGCAATGTGCTAAGGAGCCAGAAGTTCACCCCACACTGACAAAACCAAGAACTGGGGCGATGGGGCTTAACCCCCTCAGAATAGCTGATGATGGTCAGCAAAGGGATCCAGGAAATTCCAGGGTATAATAAAGTGAGGAATAAATTATGGTTGTCTGGCAGTATCTCTGCTCCACTCCCTATTTGCCCACTGGCTGTTTACTACATCGTGTTCGTTCATCCATTTTGTTGGCGAGTGACCTTACTTAGGTTTCACATAATGATTGCATGAGGAAAGGTTTAAATCTCTTGTCCTTCTCGATCATCCTCACTTTGGTGCCGGTTCTCTTCGTTCTATGAATCTATCTCACTACTGAATCTCCTATGGCAGTGGTTCCCAAACGAGCCAAGCACATATGCAACACATATAGTATTACCAACTGAAAAAAAGGCAGAGAAACCAAATCTGTAGACTTATCACAGTCAGATAGGCACCAGGACACGAGGAAAGCAGCTGACTGGGTGGAAAGACTGGGAGCAAGTGTTGGCTTTTTGAGCTATTCTCATTATTGAATTCCATAGCACGCAATCTGAAACACACCATTTAGCCATCATATTTTTATGATCGTCATTATGATTGTCTAATGGAATTAACTTTTCACCACCCTGCTTTAATTGTCATTGATTTCTACTCATTCTTATATTGAGCCATGTTGCTTGAGGTAACTGAGGCCAAAATTCATGTTCGGGACAATTTCAGACAGTTTGCTCAATGCTTAGTCACATTATCACGACCCCTCAGGGCTTCCATTGATAGGTATGCAGAAAATCACAATTCTCCACTGCAGAAGCTACGTCACTTTTGATGAACATGATGGAAGCACGCACTTAAGAACCTCACCTATTCATTACAGCAGCTCCCACCGGGCACAAATAAATCAAAACAACCAACAACAGAAACTAGGGTTGACAGATGTGTGTTTTCACGCCTAAATATTACGTGTGTGTTTGTGCGCACAATTTCATTATGCCTGCAGTGCAGTGGCGTGCAAATCATAAATGGACTACAGGATGCAAATAAACGCGAATACCTGAACTGAAATTGTGTTCTCATCATACAAAATAATAATAGTGATAGAGATTTCCCCATCGTCATAATTATCCAAGTGTCAGTAGGAATGGCGATGACGCATAGCCTAGCTTGTCGATTGAGTAAAGAACAAAAACAAAAACAGGCCTCGTGCTTTCAAAGACACTGTTGACAAGTAAGGATGATTCTAGTTCTTTCTGAGCTCAAGGGCTTCTAACATCGCACCGTGGACGTGACAAGCGGGTCTATTTTTAGCATACGTGGCGAATAAAAGCTTATTAGGTAATTCTCTGTGAGCTTAAGGGAACCATGCTTCCTTCTTACTCTATGTTGCAGTTAGAGGAAAAGCATGTTCAGCGATATGTTTAGCTGAAGTTATGTCCTGTTCTGACTCATCCCAGCCTGTCTACACCTCTCACAACATTGTGTACATTAGCGGGGCTAAAGGAAGAATAAATTAAGGATTCAGAAGGGCTGAAGAACTCCAGTCGCGTAATGGAATGGCGAGGTGTCTTGAGAACATCCTCGTGTGCAAAGCCAGTCACAATAACATGACCCCAAGGTCTAAGTTGTTAAAGTTGCTCTGTAATGACGTCTATGAATGCATGTGAAAACATTTCAGTTGATTCCATTCCCATTTTTGTAATGCTATGTGTTGTATTACCAAATCGACCTGAATCAACAAATCCATTCATTTATTGTCTTCTTGTGAGCATTTCAGCACTCTATAAGCCACAATCTCTACCTACGAGTTACTGCATTGTGTTAGAGGAAGAACCCAGACGAAAGCCAGTTCTTTTACAGTGCGGCCAAGGGAACGATGGCAAACTTTCATGTCAGTATAACAGCTCCCATGTGACCCATACCCTACATAATTTAGTCAGATTCAAATTCAGACAACTTAAGGTGGCATTCAGCTTTACAAGTTCCACTGGAGAGGTTCTTTGTAAAACTTTATTGTGTCATGTGAACTATAAAGCAGACAATCCCTACTTGAGCCCAAGGAATGTTTTCAGAAACCAATTGAGACCTACATTTGTTCAACATTTTGAGCACCAATTGGGGGAGGCAACATCCTGTTTCAAGCTGTCACCCAGTCCTCTCTTAGCTTTATCTTCCAGCTACCCAGGAATAAATGAAGAAATGACAGGCCTATTATGCCGGGACACAGCTGCCAACTGTTCAGGAGACACCAGGCAGAACAACGGGAGCTGTTATGCATAATTAATATCCCCTTGGTTGTTTTAAGCGCTTTTCCTATGCATATTTTAAAGAAATATCCAGTGAATATGTTATGTATAGGACATGGAAGACGATGGGACAAAAGGAATCAGCGTCTCGAGTAGTGATGTGAACTTCCTGGCATCTACTTACAACTCCTTCCCAGAGTGCTCAGCTGCTAGGGGACCAATTTGCCCATCAAAATTATTCATTTCAATTATTTTCCACAGATTGTCTTTTGTAATATCGAGTCCATTTGTGTATGCAAGAGACACTCAAAAGGGACTTGTCAGACTCATATAGACAGTTTGTATGCTACTTGTCAAGCTAATACAACATGTAGTTAATGAAAAATGCATACCGCAGTGGAATTAATTAGCCCGTAATCAGCTTGTGCATTTAAGTGGGAACATTTAGAATCAAAACAGAGTAATTCAGTAGCCTTCATTTGCGTTTCATAGCCCACAACTAAAGGACTGATGCGAGCGTTTGACGTATGGTGAGTGTGGTGAACATTTCGGGGTGTAAATCTCCCCAGATGACAGCCGACCTTGAGGCAGAAGCGTCACGCATTCGACTTTTGTCCCTTGTCAGCTTGACAATGCTCTCATGCTCTCGCTGCAGTTGTACAACTCACTTATTATTTCTCGTCTTTATGGATTTTGTTGGAAGAGCAAGAGAGGATCATTATCAAGTCAAAGTCAAAGTCAAAGTCAGCTTTATTGTCAATTTCTCCACATGCCAAAGACACACAAAGAAACCGAAATTTCGTTCCCCCCTATCCCACGGTGACAAGACATGGCTCACAACAGACAAACAGTAAACAAGTATAACAAAAGCGTGCTGAATAAATAATGAATAAATAACACAACAATAAATAAATAAATAATTATATATATATATATGTATATTTATGTGTATGTGTGTGTGTGTGTGTGTGTATACACACAACATGACATAGTTAGGAGAGCAGGGTTTGGCCAGCGTCACTGGCCTCCTTTTTCATTTTTCCACAGGTGCAGAACGCTTACAAGAAATGAAATAATTTATCAAAGTCAGCTGTGGCACTGCAGCAAACCTTTTCGGCAAAAATGTCACCTTCAAAAGGCGCACCTTACATTATTGTTGGGTGGCGACAAAGCAGAGAAATTGCCAGGGGGGGCAATAGAATGAGGCTCCCATTATGAATGCCATGATTGAGTGTCCCCGGGTGCAGCAAAAAACCCAACGCTCACCCGACTCCTACCTTCAATCTGTATCATCTTCCTGAGAAAAGGGCAAAGTCACTCTTCTCACATATCAAACTCATTCTTAATTGGTCCCAATTCTACTTTGTTCATGTTTCCTTTCAAGCCCTCAGAACAAACCTTGAGTCACCTTCACCTATCCACTTGTTTTAATCAAAATCCAATGTAGAAGTTAGAGCAGAATGTCGACACAAAGCCCACATGAGGAACATTAGAAGGGACACATCAGGAGGAAATAGTGGAGGGGGGGGAAAAGACTGCTGCGAGCCAGGGATGGCGAGCTCAAGTGAGGCGTTGCACTGCTGTCAGAACTCAGCAAGGAAGCACATCTGTTGCCAATATGGCGGCGCAGTGGATGCCGGGCACAATTCAGCATTTATTCTTATACAAGTAAGAGAGAAACTTTCTTACTAAACTTGAATGAAACCGTACCAATTGCTTGAGGCCGTAGGCTACAATTTATCAATTCACGCGTCTGCAACAGTAGTTTCCAATGCCTGAGGAGGCAAAATGTTTTGACTTCAGTCTCATAAATGAGGCACATGTGGCATGCAGTGTGAAAATATAATTGGGGGAGTTGCAGTGGTACCCTTTATAGATGGAGAAGTATTTTGAAAACATTTATCCACTTAAATTTGTAAGTGCATGAAATCCCAGGAAACGTCTGGTTTAATAAATATCTTAAGAATTGTTTACCTATAAATGTTACTGTCTATCTATTATGATACCACACACTACATTTTAGAGTTCACACTCGCCCCCAGCACTATTAATAAACATAGCCTCGAATGTCTCTAAGCATATTTTTTTAATTATTGCTTTAAATGTATTGACATTGTATATTTTAATTTAAACATAATCAAATAAAATGGATCTAAAAAATTAAATATTATTTGTTCAAGTTGTTCCTTGTTGCATTACAGTGCAGTATTTAGTATTCCAAGGCTGTTGAGGTGGCTCTCTGACATAGCTGTTCTTGTGTGTAGCTATTAGAACCAAAATAGGTGGTGATCTTTTTTTTTTTTTCCACAGGAAACACCACTCAAAGGAGTAAGTAAGGCAATTTTGGTGATTTTTAGTAGTTTATGAAAAACCCATCACAGCTAGTTTTCACAAAATCATAAAGTCACATGAACATTAAAAACCTCGGCTTTGTACCATCTGGCCGGCGTGTTGCAGCCTTGCTCCCTCATTTCGGTTATAACATCAACTCTTTTGTCAGCAAAATAATGTTGGATGTTTTTTTTTTTTTTTTTTTTTTTTATATTGCAGCCAGTCATCCCAATCACTGCCACTATACAGTTCCCTTGGTGTGCTTTCATAGAGCTGTGCAGAAAAGATAGTTCTCCTCTGAAAGAAAACAAATTAGCCATTTATAAGATTATTACTCCAAGGTTGGCCGAACCTGACAGTGGCGGAGATTCTTGAGTGGCACACAGTCATGCCTGAGCTAAATTGAACTGAGAAAAAGGAGCGGAATAGGTCAGGGTCTTGCATTCAGGATGTTCAAAAGATGTATTCGTTGGAATGAGTCTTCGTGAACAATGGCCATGCAAACCCTGCTTGGTACCTGGGTTCTATAGTTTTTATTTTAAGTCGGTTAGTTTTCATTAGTTTTAGAGAAAGTTTGATTGTTTTTACTAGGCTTATTTTTTCCAAAAATGCTTTTTTAGCTTAGTTTTTGTTTGGTTTGGTATTAGATGTATTTTTTTAAATGCGAAGTAGCTATTTGATGAGTGCAAAAAAAAAAAAATCACTAAATGTGAACTAAATCGAGGTAAAAAAATCTATATATATCTTAAAATCAATCTCGAAAGCTCAAGTGTTAATTGACAAAGATGTTAATGGACATTTTCCTTATCACTATGGTTACCACATATTGGTAAGTGGACATAAATGTCCTTTGCGAATAGTTCCCCTTTGGTGGTCATCTGTGCGCCACAAAGTCTCTCACTGGCCATTTCTTTTAAACCAGGGGATCTACGTAAACCCTGTTCGTGGAGTCAGGTGTCCTGCATGTTTTATTTGTCTTTGTCTGCAATACACCTGATTCAAATGATCAGGATTGTTTTCAAGCTTTGGCAGACCTTGCTGATCGACTGCAAAAGAAACTTAAAATATGCTGCATACATGATCATGAATGTTCCGCTCATCTGGAGAATCAGAGTCAGTCAGCAGGTTGGTTTTCCTCCCTCAAAAGTTGATGGTTCCTTGGTGAAGTTTCTGCCAGGAGCCCAGGCAAGTCTATGCCTCCGGCAACACTATGAAGACACTCAATTTAGCTCCAAATGCTACACATGACGACCACTTTGGCGATGTAAATAATAAAAAACCCACCAAGATGTGACCTCATACAAGCAACTATTTCGTTTTTAAAAAATCACAATAAGAGGATTCTTTTGTACGTTGAGAATAAATGTTTCAAACAACCCCCGCATGGTGGCGGCAGGAGCCTTGCAGCTTAGTAGCAAAGTCATGACTTTTCTTTGACTCCCTGAACCACAAGAACATACTTCCCTCACTAAAAACACACATTTGATGCTGTCTGGTTGTTTAAGTTGTTTACTTGTTTTTTCGTAAAATGGCCTGCCTTGAGGCAATAACTAAAACATTTAAGAAGGGCACAGAATACAGATGTCAGGATTTTGCTAGTGCTTTTACGAGATTCATTTGAATTTGGTCAGAGTCGTAATTTAAGGTTGATTATTTTCATTGCAGATTTGTTTGGCAAAGTGACAGTGGTACATTACATCTGTGGTACATTA
Organism: Syngnathus floridae; assembly: GCF_059516105.1. Classification (NCBI taxonomy): domain Eukaryota; kingdom Metazoa; phylum Chordata; class Actinopteri; order Syngnathiformes; family Syngnathidae; genus Syngnathus; species Syngnathus floridae. Next base: position 10,146,890 of record NC_142414.1, on the reverse strand, counting down.
CATCTATGTGGGGCGCTCTTCAACCTCTGACTTGTTTTGAGTGTTCAGGAAAAAAAAACATTGTTCAGTGGAATGTTCTGCAAATTATACCATCTCGTGACCTTCAAAAGGAGGTAGCTCATACAAAGGTGGGTCTGTGTATAAACTCTATACCTAATGCATTTGCTCAAATAGTGCTGCCTTCACATTAACCGAAGCATCTTGAGCTGACCAAGCTTGACCCCAATCTCATCTGAGACTGTTCTGCTTGACTGAACCTGCCCCTTTGCCATTGTTTTCTCTAAGGTTGTAATGGGACATACAGTATCTGTCATTTTGCAAACTTTTCACGAGGCATATGAAAAACAACACAGAACTAAAAGTACTTCCCAAATAGTAAATTGCTTCATTCCATAATCAGTGATTAAGTCTTTATTTCATTACCCCCACAGATTGAAAGTAGTTGGGCTTTTGCATGCTGTAAGCAGTTTTTCCCTTAAGCGTCACCACCGTCCTTCCCAGCTGCCTTTGATTAGTACACTGAAAATTTTAAGAGCTGCATACGACTTCCATATGATCGTGTGTTGGCAAATGTTCTGCACTCATTTAATATTCCTAAAATGGCTTGCTGACAGTTCTTTGCAATAAAGATGGAGGGCCCAGCTGTGGTCTCAGTCTTGCTATAGTATATATAAACAGTTAAAGGGCACATCTTACAATAAATCAACTTTTTTGCGCTTTTGACCATGTTAAAATGTTAATTCCTTAACCAACACACCCACAAAGTGGTATTTTCCTCCATTCACTCATATGGGAGCATTCCTGCTCATTGCTCTACTTAAAGCATTAACCCTGCCCGACCGACTAAACACATGCCCATTTGACTGTGGGTGTTCAAGTTTGATGCATCAAGTAAATTATAAAATGTTTCCACATACCCTCTGAAATGTGCTCAAGTACTAGTCATTGTTGTTTGGTGCATCACATTAGTTTTATTTTTTTTGAATTTTGAGATTTCGTACTTTTGAGCGTGCATTAAACGCACCTCAAATCTATCAATAAACGTGTGACTACAGGGGAGGTGGGATTTTTGCTAATCAGGTGTTTTACTTGCGGGTTAGGAAAATAACCACCAAAATAAATCATTAGAAATTGCCAAAGGTAATATATATAATCATATATATATATAGGCCTATTATTAACCATGGAAATCTTAAAATAGAATGATACAACTCCTTTAGTTGATACAACTCCTGTTTTTTGGTAACAATATTGACCCTATATTTGACTTTAATTGAATCCTTTTTGAAACATGAAAGATAAACTGGACATTTGTGGTGATAGTGGTAATTCAGTGACATTGACGTTTCTTTTATTAAGCGAGCAACTTTGTGACGTCTCTATGAAATGAAATTTAAAAGCCTGGCCTTATTTCCCCAAAATACTGTATGTGTACATCCTCCCAAATTCCTCCTCTGTTGAGATAAGCTAATAAGAAAAAGTAAGTCCATTGCCCCTGAAGGGATATAGTTAAATTACCTGTTAGCAAAACACAAAGATATACATACATATCCATTGGTTTAAAGTCCATGTGTTTATATATATTAATATATTCTACCTGTATAAGCATGTACTAATAATTGTATGTACATATACTCTGACAACATTACCAGCCTATACCCTAGACTACAATTACTTTCATTGTGAGTGATGTCATTAGTTCTTCTGCGCATGCGGATTACTCTGGGGACGCATATGTTCACACACTAGACAGAGTGAGGTTATATTTAACAAAATGAACGCTTAGGCAAAAAACATCGGATTTCACCCAAAAATCCGAACTGACCATTAAGACCTGTGGTGCAAATGTAGCCATAGTCCAACAGGTTAGTTTTAAAATCATCAATGTTTCTCTTCCAAGTTACCAATTAAAGATGCCCCAAGAAGCTTTTGCACAAATGAGCCATTGTGCTGTGTGCAAGTGTTCTAATTGAAATAGGCGCTGCACCAGCTCCCCTGCTGTGCATGCAAGCCTCATTTTGATCAGAGCTGTAAGCGCTACAGCTAATCACTCTGTAGATGACTTACCTCAGTGGCCCTCACACATTGAAATGGGTTTGAGATGACGCTTGTGGGGGCTATAATAATGACGCTAAGCGATGAGGCAATTTCCCACTAAACGGCCTAGTTGATTTCTTGTTACGTGTGCGACACAGGTGCTATTGGCTTTGTGAGTTAAGATTTAATGAATGTATTAATCATGAAACTCAAATTAGGAAGTTGCACTTTTAGAGTTGGCTTCCTGTATAAATGCTTTGCATCACTTGTGACTGGTACATGTGGTAAGAACTATTTTAAATGATGGGCGAAGTCTCAAAATCTCAGAGAAATTCAAAATGGGAATGATTTCATAATTACATGTAGCACCAGGTTACAGATTGTAGAAAAGTGTTGAAAGTATACACTCTTGAAGCCATTATATTATTTTGTTTTTATGTGTGGCTTATTTTAGAATATACCATTGTTTGTAGATGACACAATTTATTGGAATTATTTATAACTAAAGCGGAAGTCAACCACAACATTTTCTTTGTAATATGTTCCGTGCTGCCCAAGCAGTCGAGACACATTGTTTTGATTGTTTGTTTGTGGAATATGAATTAAACAAGCAAAATAAGCAAATGCTAAAGATAATTTTGTCTTTGATGAAAATTAATATTTTATATTTTGGAATTTGAATGAAACATCAACAGCATCAATCTTTTCTTTTCGGGGAAAAAATAATTGATTCTTTTTAGGAAATGAATAAGCAGGCTAGAAAAGTGGTGTTCACTCTATGATTCAAGGACCATTTATGGTCTGCCATCTTTTTTTTTTAATGGTCTAAGACATATAAATAATAAAATAACAATTGCCCCAGCTTATCGTTTACCTGTATTGTACCACACTTTTTGGCAAGGCAGGAAAAGTGAAGAGGAGAAGATGTTTGACCTCTTATTTCTATGCTTTGCTTTTCTTCCTTGTCACTTCTTTCAGTGTGCTGGCGGATGTCTTCACTATACTGTGCTATTAGGGTTTTAATTGCGTTCTTCTGCAGTATTTAGATTGATGGTTAAAATGTGAATAAAAACCTACTTTGCAGCAGGCGACATATGTGCTATTTAGCCTTCACTTTTAGTCGGTTGCTTTTATTGTACTCTATACGCTATCTTGTTACTGATGTGTCCATCCATGCCTGATGTGAGAACAAACCCAAAATAGCCTTGGGCTACATCTCTGTTATCTTAGTCTAAAATAAAAGAGAATATGAAGAGTTGGCCTCCTTTTTATGCATGTACTGATTGTTTCTATTGGAATGTTGATACACTTAAGATTAGACTTAAGATGAATGCAGTACAGTGATAATAATAGTCATGTGAAAGCCGACTTTGTATACTTGACACGCTTTCCTTGCTATTCAATTTAGGTAAGCGTAGTCACTCATTTCTGTGGCATGAATGAATTGTAATGTACAATAGACACACACGCACACACACACCTCTTAGTCACCCTTTGAATACCTGAAATCTTAGAGATATTTTGGATAATTGTGTTTTCAGTTTTGTGAGAAATATTTCGGGAAGGCTCTTTTGTATTCCAGTTCATAAAGCAACGTTTTAGAGGTGCAACAACTAATCAATTAATGAATAACTAATTTGTTATCAAATTGAGCTATACTTTTATAATTATTATTTTTGTAAATATTAATATTTAATGATTTTAATAAAATAAGATTAAGATTTTCGAGACCTTGTTTTTCAGCCACTCAACAGTAAATAGTTTCCGACTTGAATGGGTCTGCTTGTATGGTTGTTTTCATTTCCTAGCTGTCTAACTCGCAGCATTGAGTTCCAATACTTTTGTCAATGTGCCAGTCCTCCTACAGTGTCTTGCAGCGCTATTGAGGTCAAGGAATAAGAGGCCTGACATCAGTTAACATGCCCACTTTATGCATATAAAAAGATGGGTTAATGTCTTCCGTGCTTGATGTGAAAACTGTTAAATCTCCTTGCATTTAAGTTTCACCTGCTTGTGTAACCTTTTTTATACCTATACTGGCATTTAGTTGTGGCTGTTTACATTTTTACCAACAGATGCTCACCGCCACAGCAACAAGCACACTCTGTCTCACAGTGGGCAGTAAATGCCACATTAGGAAATTTCTCTTCCTCCTTTCCTCCTGGTAATGGAGACATGCTTTCACCAATTACAGGATCTATACGACAACATCGTGTGTCCTCCAGATGGAGGTGAACACCCATATTACTTTTACTTTTTTTTTTAGAATTAACAGGAAACTTTTTTTTTTAAAGACAGAGCAAAGCAAATCACCATTTTTGATAGTCTCTCTCTCTTCCTCTCTTGCTCTCCCTCTCATCATGTATTGATGCCCAGTTAAGATCAAGGCTGCTATGATGTTATCTGTCAGCACTCTGAGGTGTGTCTGTCACTACTTTTCAGTTTCTTTCCTCACCTATCTTGTCAGCAGTTCCAACCCTCAACACTTCCCACTGTTGCAATTTAGCACCCGTCAAGAGAACATTTATGGGCCACATGGCTCAGCACCACACGTCAGGGTGGGGGTGCTCACTGCCTGACAGTCACGAATGTGTCTGATGCGTACCAAAATTAAGTTCAGAACTGCGGAAATGAAATAGGATCATCCCAATCAGGACAAAAAATGTTAGCTCAGTAATCAGATCTCTGGAATAATCAAGTCTTGGAAATCCTGCATGGTTTCTTTGTGTCTGTATTTTTCTCCTTAAAAAAAAGTGTAAGAGCTACAATACAGTAAAACCTAAAAAAAGTTTTAAGTAATAAAATGATACATTTCTCAAATGTAACACATGAATAACGTTTTTCTTTTCAAAATTTGAATAGGGTTCCCATTATATGTGTGACATATTTGAGACAACATTGTCAAAACAATCAGACCGGTTAGATTACTGTGCACAGAAGGGATGGGCGATAAAGTCGATTCTTCCTTCAGTACGGGCCAATTTGGGTTGGGTCGACTGAGTACCAATTCACATGAACCAAACCGTACCATGTTTCCATTCTGAAGCGTATCTTTCTTAATTGTGAATGTGCGGCAGTGGATAAAGTATCAATTTTTCATGGCACGCTTGAATTCAGCAGTCCACACACACTGGCATAATGACCTCAGGCACACGTAAAATACAGCCAGTGAGATTTGACTGTTTATAATGTTCAAATGCCCACCGCCAGAACAGACAAATACAGTACTGTGTAGGTAGTATAATAGTGTAGTAGTATAATTTTATATGGGGGGAAATAGTGAATGCTTGTGGCCAAAATGGTGCAAGATTCAGGTACATTCAGATGATTAATATACAATACAGTACATCTTTATTTATATAACACTTTGATCCCAACGACTTATTCACGGCGTCTCACTTTTTTGTGATGTTTTGTTCCAAGCTGGGTTTGAAGTCATTATGTGGCATGCAAGACGTGTTCTTGAAAAAGAACTCCACAAGGAACAAAGATACATAAACACCAACACTTCGTTGTTTGTGTTATTGTTAAACTTTCTTCCTGGTGGATTTCATTGCAAACAATTTTGCTTTGCACTTTGTAGTTTGTAATTCTTACTTTATTGTTTGCATTACTTATATATTATTACTTGTAAAATGTTAAATCTTAATTGATTTTTACTCTATCCTCTGGCTCATTTGTTTTAAATTCAGGATGCTGTTTTGTTATTTGTTTTTATTTTGAAAAGTAAATGTGCTTTGACATTTTGGGTATTTAGAGGATGAAATCAGAAAATGGATGGATGGATTATTAAATAAATGCATATTTTTTAGGATGAACACACAAAAGAACAAAAAATCGGACCTTTGAGTACGGGAATCTGAACCAAAGTGGTTCAAATGTGAAAAGTATACATCACTAGTTATAGAAAATGGTTGGATGATGTCATCACAGATTCTTTCTCCCAAACTCTCTTGATGGTCTACTTGTGAGTTTTGTTGATTTTTATTACTTGTATGTATATACACTGTAAGAAGTAAAATCAATACATGAATCAAAGTCTTGATAGCCATAATCAATCCAAGGAAAAGAGTATAACAGGCGTCAAACCCTGGTTTCAGCATGATCTGTTAGCATACATGCAAATGCAACAAGCCTTCCCCACGCCGTCCTTTGAAGCATGACACAACTTTGGTCCCCTTTGGTCTGATTTACATCAACTCCAATGTGCCAAACCGACCAGACAAGGGGGGTTTGTTCTTCCTCTTTCATGATAACAGTGACCTCCCTTGATGGAACTTTACACCCTTGTCTGCATCCATCACCACTGATGTTGCTGCAACTCAGTGTGTGGTGTTAATCCCTGCCCCAGGTGACGCCTCCTCCACCACGCCTTGCCCTTTTATCCGTGTAAAGACGAGTCAACGTACTAAGATCCGACAACCGTTCGAGTGAGTGCCCTCGCAGAAATGCAAGTGCTCGTACGCTGAATATGGATGGAAGGTGTTTGTGTGTGGGTGTGCGTGCGTGTATGTGTGTGAGTCAGAACTGCACCGTTCTGGTGCAAACACTGCTGGCAGCTTTCCATACTGATCAAATCACTCATCACGAAGCTCAGCGTGTGTGAGCTCAGTAGTTCAGTTAAGTTCAAAATCGTGCGCAAAACATTCTGAATCCATGTATGGGTTTGTGGTGTCTGAGTGACTCAGAAAGGGAGCCCTTTGCTGACCCTGTGGAAGCTGTGGCACACAGTTTGTGACGGATGTCTGACGAGCCCCAAAGGAAATGGAGTGATGTGCTGGTACAGACAAGAATGCTCTCTCAGGAGGGGAACAAAAACAAGTGTGTGGCGAACCAAAAACTGGTCGTGGAATATTATGGACTGTTTTTTCCATAGAGATGCCTACGACACATACTACTAGAAACCAGCTGCCGCCTGCCTTCATGCTTCATCACAGCAGAATGTCTCAAATGGTGGATCTTTGTAATGTACCTCAGCCATGTTTCTACCAAGTTGTATGGTTCAGTTCACGTCACCACAGTACAGTTTGGAAACATAAAACCTCATCTGGCTTGTGTTTCGGTAGGATTTTGACCCAAAAATCAAGTTTGTAGTTCATTGACCCCCTATGGTCACTCAAATGGGAGGATAGGTAGATTAGGTCTCTTTGGCAAACGTAAGTGACTTGAGCTAAGGCGACCTCCACTCTTGCTATGGCCTTCCTTATCTATGGCACTCTATGGAAAACAAATCAGACTCATCTTGACACTCATATTTGTACATGTCCATTGAGGATAACGGGGTTATCAGGATATTACACTAGATGGAGCGCAAAACAATACATTTAGTGATAAAATCGCTTTCCAGTTGAGTCCCTTTGATGCCTTTGTATCCCCGTAAATGGAAAATACGCTCTGAGGCTTATCACTCACATTATCCCGATGCATTATGTCCATTTAGTCATTCTATAACATTACTTTGACCCTAATACCATGGGGAAACCTTCCACTAAATATGAAGTCAGGCTCACTCTTTGAAGCTGACTGAATTGTTTATTTGGCCTAGTATTGAATCTCTTGTTTTGAGTGAATGATCAACAACTTGTGATCAACTTATTCTTCAAATCTTCATAAACATTTAGATCTGTTAATACATTTTGACAGTATGTTGCTTATAGTGTATTTACCATCATCTCTCCAAACATTCATCATTTTTTTGTATTCTGTGGCTGTAAGAGCAAAATACTGTGCTTATAATTAAGAAAATGCTACCTTTCAAAACAAGCATGTTTAAGATTAGAAGCAAGTCAGGACCCCAAACAGTTCAACCTTGAATGCAGCAACAAGCCATCTTCATGCCATTGTTTGACTAGTCGTCATTGCAATGCTATATATTTGTTATATTTGTTAGCAATCTAAATTGAATTTTACTGCTTGGTTGAAATTTGTCATTGCAAAATCAACCTTATATTTATTGTCTGCCCTTATTCATCCATTTTTACCACTCAATTTATGAAGCGTAATTAGGTTTCAGTAGTTGATTGGCTTTGGCTTCAATCTGTCACTTGATACAGTCTTTCCAGATTAATGTTTCTTTTCTCCAAGGTTTGCAACTTGATTTTCAACCAAAGGAATCGAGTGAATTAATGCCATTTGACAAGCTTTCAAGCAAAACACTTTTGGTGCTACAACACTGAAACCATGGGCACTGAATAACTGCCTGCACACCGCAAGTTGTCACCTCACATTATAGTGTTAAAAAATGATAAGCCCCCCTCTGCTACATTCTATCAAAAGTGAAAGAGATAAAGATGTTTCAGAGTGCTACATTTACTTGGCAGTGGGCTGTTTCCAAAAGACGTCAGTAATGTTTGGCTGTGATACAAAATGTGGGAAAAAAAACAAGATATTTGGAAATAGATTGTCTTTAAAAGAGGGGGGGGGAACTTTTTCGGACGGCATGCAGTGCAGCCTGAAAATTTGGCTGCATGTGTATCACATATATACACATCCAGGAGTTAAAGTTACTGCACAAATACAATCCATGATATGCACCTCTTTGCATTGACTCTTTGTTATGATGGAATTTCAGTTTACCAGCTTGTGCTTTCATACAGTTGCCATAATAGAAAAGCAACATTATCCCTATCACTGTGTGCAGTGTGATGATAGGCAAAACTCTCTTGAGGAAATAACGACAAATGCTCAAACATAAACAGCCACCTGGCGCATAAAATAAACCGCATTTGTTTGAGTGCAAAATTTTAAGCAGCTCATTTTGCCTTTCAGCCGCTTTGTGCAGCATATGTGAGGCATATTTGATTTTCAAGTGATTGTGGAGGGTTTCACATTTCTGTCTAGTCTGGTTGGCAGGCGTGTTGAGTCTGCGCCAATCTGGAGCAACGACACTTCTTTTTGGTTTATAAAAATGGATTAGCTTAGAACTCTGAAAATCCCTGACATGTGGCTTCTTAATATTAGCACAAAAGCTGCAGTGATTCAATGTGGAAAAATAATTCACTACAAATCAAACCTAGTTTTAATGATTGTGCTACAAAGAGGAGTGGGCCATAGTACAGTATAGTATTTTGTATTTTGTGCATTGAGGACCATGTGTGCTGGATAGTCAGAGGAATCAAAGGAGGTTGTGAGTTAGTCAAAATATTCCCGACCACCCAATGCTAAGCTTGTTAAATAGAAAACTGTACATACTGACATTGGGCAATAACAACAAAGTTGATCTCATTATTCCATTTCTGTATTTCAAAATCCTTTTTTCCCCAGCCTTTTGACTTCAAGGATAAGCATTTAGTTTTATTTCGAAATACCCGCTTATCTAAACGTTTACATCGTTACAGTTCTGTATTGGGCTCATTATTACTGTTTTGGCAGTCCTCCATCTTGGCTGCTTGATACTCGATCCCTCTGTGATCCTTCCAGCACTCGTATTCCAAAGGTATTTTATATTATATATTATTTATATGCACGAGTAGCACTTGAAGTCAGCCACCATACCCATTATAGAAGGTAACCTTGTCACAGAGGCTCCCCGTCCCAATTACACTGACTTGCAGTGCTGATGAAATGGCTGTGCAAGATGGTAACTTGTCATTTGGCCAATTATTCTTAATGGGAGCGCCAACAAAAAGGGGTAGAACTTGGTAATGAATGCAAGAGGAACACAAAATAGTGTCTTTTCGCATTCAATTAGTGTTTGCATTTTCTGCTTAGACCAATCAGTTCACGCATCCTGCTTTTTAAAGATACACTTTTGCATTCTTACAATTTCCTGAGTGCAGTAATTGTAGCACTTTAGAGGGTAAATATATAAAAGGGGTTGGCATGGGAAAAAAAAAACTTAGACGTGTAACGATTCAGACTTCAAAACAGTGAGAAAGCTCTGAGGACACACATGACAATCTGGAATGCTGATTGATCTCGAGATTATTACCGTCATAAAACGTTCCACATAATGAGAGTTAATTGTTGTTGAGAAATAATGCATGGAAATAACATTTACTGAACCTTTTAAAGGAAGCTTTTGGTGCCTATAAAAAAATTACAATGTTTGTTATGCTTTTAGTTGCACTGCAACAATCCAGTTGATAAATGTATTCCTTCAAAACGAGGTCATCAGACTCTCAAGACTTCCCACTATGAAAAAGGCCCCCTTCCCCACCCTTGCTCCACATTTTCTCATATTTGGCAGATTTATTCTTTCCAGTTCTGTTAGAAGTGAAGTCTGCAAGAAAGATCATCCCGCCCACACGTACGCTCACACACAGGAGGGGTGCACGTACGTTATCACATGCAAAGCAAGGCACCACCCACTGAAAAGCCGCACGCAGACAGACGTGAGATGCACACACTTGCCCACACACAAACACACTAGCACAACAAAGGGAATAGTGGGCACTGCTCAATGTGTCTCAGCTGCATCATTTTAAAGAATAGAGAGGACACACGTGGGCTTTTATATAACCAAATCAAATGTGCAACCACCAACTCGGCCATCTTCGTCGTCACAGTGGAAAGGGAGCGTGAGTCCATTTGGTGTTGACCGAACTGAATGAGGGGATTTGTGGGGACTTTAATCCCAGGTGAGAGATGAAGGGATGGCGGCTATGTCGGAATGGCCTACAGCCTCCTTTTTCCACTAAATTGATTTCCTTTGTAGCTTGGTCTGCTCTGTTTACGCATACATTTACTCTTAAAAAAATGTGTCCCAAACACAACCTGTGAGTGACTGAACATTGTTGCATCCCAAAATTCATTCACTATGTCTTTGTTAACTGGTTTCATCAAGGTGCATGATTTGTCCATCCAATCTTTTAAGGACAGTAGAAACGCCATTTGTGCTTATTATGTTTGCGGATGAGCTGGTGCCAATCCCAACTCACTTTGGGTGAAAGTGAAAGTACACTGGACTGGTCTTCACCCAGTCACATTCTTTTTCAGTATTTCTGATTGCAATGACATGCTTTGTGAATAAAATTGCTTCAACCCATTACCCTTTTCGACAAGTCATGTGAAAAATTAACCTGAAATGAAGTTGTAATGAACGTTGATTATGTACTTGTCAAAATCAAATCGAAATTTGTGTTATAAATAAAACACTCGTGAGAATAGTTAAACACATTGGGTTAGATGATGTGCAGAGCTTTACAACCCATTAGCTCGTATTTGTTTGCTTTTCCACGACGGCTCTCTTTCCATATATCTCCCGTGTCTTGGCTACATTGCATGTGACTCAAGAGAGCGTCTAATCTCCCAAGCAAATCTGAAAACAGGGTGTCTCACTGCTTTCTTCACTTCAATTGTGTTTATTTTCTGAGTGTTACGTCTGTTAGTCTTTATCATTTGGAGCCACATAAAGACAATTATGCTGTTCATTCCCAGTATCAGAACTCCAAGTTAGCCTGGTTTTAACCCATGTATTGAAGCATGCAGTAGTCTGTGTAGGACTTTAGAGTCCGTCCGTCTGTCTGTCTGTCCGTCCGTCCGTCTGTCCGTCCATCCATCCATCCATCCATCCATCCATCCATCCATCCATCCATCCATCCATCCATCCATCCATCCATCCATCCATCCATCCATCCATCCATCCATCCATCCATCCATCCATCCATCCATCCATCCATCAGTGATTAGGCTCCAGCACCCTCTGCAACCCTGTATAGGTGATGAAAATTGATGGATGGATAATTACAGGATTTTGAATTAATTAATCTAATTTTAATCTCATATCTGATAAAGGTCCCCAAATAAAGATTTGAATTAGATGATATTACATATTTTCAGTGCATGACTAATTAGTTGAATACACCAAGAATAGAAGATTTGAAACCCACACTTTTATTGAAGTGTCCTTCATAAATTTAATTCAAAAGAATAAAGGTCAAGCACAACAGCAAATCAATTCGGCCAGGTGTATGTGATATAACGAGAACACCAAAGGAAATAGAACAAAATCGAGTTTTGGAGGATTATTTAACAATTTGATATACCTCCCATGAGTAACTTCTTTCCCAAAATTGGCTAGCATCCATAAAATTTTCCTTTCATTCCAGTTTCTTTTGTTATTGTGGGTGTGTACTCCTCCCCATTATTCCACACAAGGCGCACAAGAGTGCTGTGCGCTTAAAGATAAGTAATGGGTGATGGACTTAGACCGTGATTAGACAGGAGGACCTCCCTCATTTAATGCTATTGTTTGTTTGTTTGGACTGTCCAGATGCAGTTGCTTTCTTATCTGCATCTTGTTCAGTGACTATTAACCATGTAGCTACACTGCTTTAGAGGACAGCATGTTGCTGAAGTCATATTGTTTCATTTTGTTTACTTAAATACCCTTTGGCAGTCTCTGTGATGGCTATATACATGTCATATCACTGACCTCACTTTGCCTTTCCACTTTTCTGTCTTCTAATAAGCTGAAGAAGAAGCAAAACTATAATAGAAAAACCCTGTGTAGACAAAAAAAAAAGAAAAAAAATCACACACAAATGTAGAATGGAGTCTGGATTTGAACCACTTATCTCTGGCACGAATATGCTATCCAGTCAACTGCCTTGTCACCCTTAAGGCTGTAGGTATATGAAATAAAATGTTGCCTTTGCACACTTACCGCTCAGCAATCATGAATTCACCTGTTTTTTTATACAATGCACCACACCCCACCATCTGAAGGGAAAATGCAGTTCTCAGTGCAGCTGAACCTTGTACATGGTTCAATAGTAGAATAAAGTACAACCAAACTCACTGTCTTGCTCCTGTTTATTTTTTTTTTATTTTTTATGTTAACGTAAGTTATGGCATGCATGCATGCGTCCTATAACGCTGTACGCCCTATGTGATTATTAAGTATAGAAAAGTTCCCGCAAATGAGTCTATTATTATTTATATCGCATTAATTTCCACCCAAGACAATTATGTTATTCCCCAAATGCAAACATGTGTATCTTAGTACTTATTTTTCCACTGCAAATTTCTGGTACACTCGTACGCATGGCTCTGATTTTATTAAACTTTCAAGACTTCCTAAATAATTCGCTTTCGGGTTAACGCAATTAACAAATTCTGGACCGCAAAGTCCGCAAAAAATTGAAGTTCAGATGTATGAATGTACAGTATGTACTTTGGGGAACAGTTGTAATGTTAACAGTTTTTAAAATATCCATGATTATCAGATTGCTAGCAAATGCAAGTTTCTCTGTTTTCTTGGCTCGCACACACGCCAGCAGCAGCAGCAAGGCATCCAAACTCACTCGGAAAAATCAGCACTAAGCACAAAAGAACACAAAGTACACGGCTTACAAACCCCCTCCTTCATAAAATAAGACAGAATAACACACACAGTAGCCCATTTTCTTACTGTATATCTATCTCCAAATAACCCTTAATCTTCCTTTCACCACATGCCGTATACTGGTGGCCCGGTGATTGCAGAGGCAGAGGAGCAAGTTGGAGTGTGGGAGGCGGAGACCCGACTACACAACCAAGAATTTTAATGTGATTTGCCATGAGCTGTTCTTTAGTAGTACAGTGCAAATCTAAGCTACAGCAGTGTTTAAAGACGTTTCTCTGTGAATGGAACGCTATGTAAGAATTTAATGTTTAACATTTTTAGTGTATTTGTAGTCTAAACTACTAATATATCCAATTAAATGGTTAAATTATATCACCTTTGACGGGAGTGACTTTGTGTCTTTCTGAGTATTAGTTTAAGTCTTAACTACGCGTTTGTCGCTGCTTTTTAAAAAGCTGGCTACGTGTAAACAAGGCTTGACAAAGTGATTATGCATGTGATGAGGGTTTTCACAACTTGAAACATTTCTAATAAACAAAATAATAAACTCCAAATGGAAAAACAGTTTCATAATGAAAATTTATAAAAACAAAAAATATTGTTAACAAACAAATTAAAAAAACACATTGAATAAATGAAAAAAAAAATCTAGACTTCAAAGATTTCACGAATTGCAGTTATTTTTTAGCCATTTTTGGATCATAACTCCGGCGACACTGAAAACACGACGATCCGCTGTTCATGCTTATTCTTTCTTTCTCTTTTTTGCAAGTCAGTAGTCTGCACATTTGCAGATGCTATTCTAAAATCTACGTAGCTCGTTTTTCTATAGGCCACATACTATTTATATGGTTATTTTATTTATTGAATGTGTTCCCCAAGCCAACACATACATACATACTACATACATAAAAATTGACATGTATCAAAGCAATACACCTCCAAGAGGGTGAGCGTGTATGTGAATAGTTAGCTACTAGCATCAAATCAAATGTTCAGCAGCACGATCAATGAAGCCCTTCTCTGCAGTTTATCAACACTTCTGTCATTAGTTTGATCCCTGCTTCCTTCAACACATGAAATGGGGTTTCCCCCCAGAGAGATAGTTTGAGCCAAAGTGAACTTCATGAGAGAAGACCAAGGACACTACTGCTGGAAATAAGTATTTTTAGTAGTTTAAATAGTTTTTAAAAAATGAATGTGGACAAACCACATGAGAGAATGTCTTATGGCCAGACAAGACAAAACATGTTCTGAGACATTTATTCTTGACATTCTGCACGGAATCTCAGTCCGCAAATTGTCTTTTGTTATTTTCATCACTTTTAGGGTAATGTATGACAAAGAAAACATAACACACATTCCAAAGGGCCGAAACCACGAGAGAAAATTTGGATTTCACCACACAACAACCAACTTATCACCTGCCTCCTCATTCCCTCCTGACCTGTCGTACTCAACAAACTCAGAATTCAATCGCCTTGCCACAAAATCCCACAGTGGCATCTTGTGCATTCGATACCTCACTGTGACACAAGTGGACCACAGCAAGCAGACACCAAAATGTAGAAAGTCGAGGATACGTTACAGTACAACAGGGAGGGGGTAATATAGGACCTTTTATTGGCCCCACTAAAGTTCCCAGGGAGATAATTTTGTGCTGTATTGAGCGTGTGAGGGAGGAATTTGAAAAAAGGTCATGGTCGGTCATTTGGAGAGAGCACTTATCAGTTATCTAGAGACGCTTTCTGCCATGCAACTGAACAGACAGGAGGCCTCTTTGACTGGGACAGCATATGTGTCACTCAACAGGCATGCCTTCATGTGCCGCACTCGCCTTCCCTCACTGTCACTCATAAAAATCTCAGTCTGTATCTTGGTGTCTTTGCTTTTGGCTGCCTCAGTCCTCCCCCCAACAGACTTCACTGCTCTGCTCCATTGTCACGACCCCTCCCCACCACCGCCACCACACACTCACATACACGCAAATGTTGTAACACAACCTTGCCCTCATTCTCTCTTTCTGTACACTATGTTGCTTGAACTTCACTGCATCTCCTTCACTTTGATCAGATGTGGCTATTGTCTGCGGTCAGCATTGGCCCTTGGTAATGTGCTCACTCTGGGAAATGGAGATGTGAGCCCCTTCTGTGTTCCCTCAAATACAAGGAGAGCTTTTGTGTCTGTGTGTGCGTGTAAGTGGGTGTGTGTGGTGGGTAAAATAGGATACGACCACATCAGCGTGACTTGCTTGGCCAATAACCACAGTAAAGTTTGTATCGTTTCCAAAGAAAATTGAAACTACTCAGGTAGAACTCAGCATAATGTGGCGGTGGGAGTACACTTGTAAAATTCAGGGTAAATAGACATCATTTCACAGCATCCAATTTTAGTAGGGATTGTTTTGTTTTTTTAAATAACAAGACTGAAACATTATTAAATGTTTCTCCACCCTGAACTCACCAAAACATTAAAAACGCATTTCTCATTCAATTGAAAAGTGAAGCTGAAGTGATTTGAAATAAACACATGCCATTCCTGTTTCTAAAATAATATGGGATAAAAGGAATCCTAATAAAGATTGTTTAACTTTCTAGGCAGACATATTAAATATACTTTGTAGTTAACACATTCAAGGGAAGTTATTATTAACTCGTATATAATATCCATCCATTTTCTGAACTTCTCACAGCATGCTGGTGCCTATACCAGCTAACTTCGGGCACTTGACGCTGACACTCTGAGGTGGTTACCAGAGAATTTGCAGGACACACATAGAAGAACACTGACACTCGCTGTTATGGACAATTTGGAGTGATTCATCTTCTTGCCATGTATGTTTTTGGAATGTGGGAGGAAACCAGGTTTTCCCGGAAGAAACACACGCAGGGATGAGGAGAACATACAAACTCCACACAGGAAGGCTGGAGCTGAAATCAGACGTGCTAACCAGCCTCTCTGTATATCATGTAGCAAAAATATACAGAAAAGTGTGAATTATAGCTTGATGGGAATGAATACAAAATAAACTAATTAAAGGATGAAATCATTTCGTAAATTAAATTCTTGGGATTATCGTCAGAAAGATTCTCATTCTTGCAAAAAGAGATCAGGATTCCCATATGGTGCTTATAAGGACACTTTCTGGCTTGTGCCAGGTTAATGAGAACATGTGAAACTTTAACTCCAGCAAATGTGTTTCCTAGCTGTTTTAAAGCCAAGAGGAATAGTTTGCCTGTATTTTGGCTCATTTTGATTAAAGTTTAAAACCTGGAAATATGGCAGTTAGATGATAATAAAACTGAAGCCAACACAATCAAGCTGCCACATACTGGGACAGCTGGCTGCCAACAACGAAAAAAAAAACAGCTTGCAAGCAAAAATTTGGCAGATGATTGTGCTATGTTATGATAACCAGTCAGTAACAGAAATTATATCTGTCCACTCATCCATTTGTTTTCTACTACTTGTTCGGAGTCACAGGTGAGCTGGAGCCTGCCGCAGCTGAAAATTGGGTGGGAGGCTGTACTGGTTAACAGTCAATCACAGCACGTATACATTTTAAAGACAATCAGCCACGTCCACACTCACACTCTACACCAATTATAGTGTTCAACTAAACCACAAGTGTCAATTTTTTCAATATTTGACCAGTTTTTACTCGTCTGATTTGAAAACGAGTTATTTGTCAGTTTGTTTTGTAGCTTTTACTGTATATAATATGACGTGCTCATACATTTATTTGGGTTGACAGTCATAATAGCCCTCCGAAAGAAGCTACGACTACAATGCGGCCCGCGAAAAAAAATGAGTTTGACACCCCTGAACTAAACTAACATATTTGTTTTAGTATTGTGTGGGAGGCCAGCGTAGTTGAAGGTTGAAGATACCTATCAATATATGCTATACATTTTTTCCTGTAATCCCCTTTTGAAATGAATGCCTGTCTTGATGTCTACTTGGTGGTCCACAGCAATCACCAGCAGTCATATATAGGGTACATCCAGAAAATAGAAGGACAAGACATAGGAGCCATCCATAGTGGATACAAACCTGGCATTGTGTATCACTTCCCATGTTGATTCTGTGCACCAGAAAAACTCCACTCATCTCTGTGGTATGTGAGTTCTTTCATGTCTCGTATTTGCCAGATGTTTTGTTTTTGCATGACTTTTTTCCTCTTTGTCCGTCCGTTCGTCTATCTGTCTAACGTGTGCATGTGCGTTTGTGTGTGTGTGTGTGTGTGTGTGTTTTGATTGTGCAGCCAACCATGCTGTGACACCCGTGGCTATGTTGATAGTTTCACCATACTGCTGCATCACTTTGTCTATGGGTAGAGGCAATGCAAGACAGGGAGAAGGGAGATTTCTGGACAAAAGTTCCTCATGTGGTAAATTGTGTCCATGAGGCTATACTGACGTAAACTCAGTTTCATTTTTAATGAAACCCAAAAGCCTTATCTTAAAATGGCATATTGTTTGTAAAATCTCTCAGTGGAGTACAGTGGTACCTCTATATATGAACTTAATTGGTTCGGCGATCTGTAAGTAGAAATGTTTGTAAGTAGACGCAACGTTTTTCATAGGTATCAATGCAAAATAAGATAATTTGTGCCGGACTATCTCAAAAGTCACACTTTTTGCCCTATTACTCTATTCCAAGGGTGCTGAAACTCAAGCAAGTGTTTGACAATCAGGCATTCAATATTTTTTTATTATTTTTATCAGGTATCATAAACTGGAAGTATTAAATTATGTTTCATTCTTTGTATTTTCTTTTATCAATCTCAGTAACTATAATTTTCTGGGAGGCGTGAATGTTAAATTGGAAAAAGATGAAGGCAATCCAAAAGGCCCGAAAGGCATTCGTCATTTTCTTTATTGCGGTTTAAATGTGGGTAATGGTGTACTTTGATGTCATATACAGTGGAAGAATTCATGTGAAACACGAGCTGATTCATTCAGTTATGGAATACTTTTTTTACACAGGTAATGGATGTGTGATTCCTTATATAATAATAATGTCTCGGGGGCACTGTAGAGCGCTGGTTAGCACGTTTGCCTCACAGTTCAGAGGCTGCAGATTCGATTCCACCTCCCTGTGAGGAGTTTGCATGTTCTCCCTGTGTCTGCATGGGTTTTCTCCGGGCACTCCGGTTTCCTCCCACTTTCCAAAAACATGCATGGTAGGCTGATTGAGAACTCTACATTGCCCGTTGGTGTGAGTGTGGATAGTTGTTTGCCTCCGTGTACCCTGTGATTGGGTGGCAATCGGTTCCGGGTGTCCCCCGCCTTCTGCCCGACGATGGCTGGGATAGGCTCCAGCGTGCTCGCGACCCCCGTCGGGACAGGCGGTACAGAAATTGGATGGATGGATGGATGGATAATAATGTCCGAATGAAATGGTACATTCAACATTGCGTATCAGGAAGCAATTTCCCCCCATGACATCTCTCTCTTCTTCTCTGCTGCAGCCGTATTAGATTTGTGGCAAAAAAGATAAGTTCATACTCACCATAGGCCTGCACAAGGACCTACAATAAAGTAAAATAAGATGATCTGTTTTTCCTCAGTTGTCATGGTGACTCGTGGTATCAGGGCTCGATTGATAATGGCTTTTTATAAGAGTTGTGCACGCATGTAACTCCAGTGCAGGGTTTAAAATAGGAGTGTTAATGAGCCGGGAGAAGGTATTGTGATAAGTATGTGGACAATCAGTGCTGATCACTAATGATGGGCAAATGAAACTTCAAGATGATTCGTTGTTGTGTTTACCTAGACCTCTAGATGGCACTCTCTGTTCACCGAAGAGCTGAAAGCCCACTGACTTGCCATTTCTGAAAACCCTCAATTTAACCCAACATTGACATCTATAGGAGCCAAAGAATACAACAACTGGTTCATGAAGCTTCATTTTCCCATCACGACTGATCACTGCTAGGCGTGGCTGAGAGCAATGTGCGTCACAGAGGGACGCTGACCAGGGTGCTGAAATAACAGTGAGAGAAACGTGTGGAAGAAAAGCACTGACCGTGGTGCTGATCACGCGGACACGTGACAGTCCAATGCAGCTACAATTAGTTATGCAAATGTTCTATCACACAATTGCATTCTTTCTTCCCGCAAACCGAAGGTAAGAAATGATTATTAGATCTATGACTAGTAATTAGACCGCTGGCAGCAAAATACAACAATGACAAATTTGCAAATCAGATTTAGTCATTAAGCCATCTCCATCATTACCTCTGCAACATGGAAATCCTCCTGAACCCAAACATGAGACTTGTAAATTTCATAGAAATCCATCCATGCACGTTCTGTGTTTTAAAAATCTAATAAAAGTAATTTTCTCAAAAATACTGTGCTCATGATATAATGTGTGACGCTAATGAAGTAGGGTGGATTAGATTTGTCTTATCAAAATATGTTATTATGAGAAATTACAAAAAACACAATATCTTCTCTGTTATTATTTATACTGTTGTTTACAATTAGGCTGATGTCAAAAGTATAAATTTCCACTACATTAATATGGTAAAGAATATTTATTGTGTCATAAAAGTATGAAGTGGAAGTAGTTGATTAGGTTGACCTGCATTGGCACTTTTAAGGAGGCAGTAAGCCGTTCCTCAGATGCCGTCTGAGGAGAGAGTAAAGTACATTATCCTGTTCTGTTTTTGCTCTCTAGCTGCTCCTACAGGCCAGTAAACAGTGACTACATTTAAATGCAAACAATATCCTGGAGAAGGTAAAAATTCTGACTTCCGAAACATTTGGAATAACATGTCTACATGGCAATTCAAATATCCTAATTTGCACGGATGTCATGACACAAAATGGACGTAATTTCTGCTTGGAAGTCCTCGAGACTTGAAAGGACCCAGATGATAAAAAGCAGTGAGGGTTGTTTGGGATAAGATTGCAAAGGGTTGGAGAATTTTCATAGGAAGTTAAGTCGAAGCATTTTGGAGCTGCGTCGGTGCCTTGATTTACAACTATTTCGCTTATGAGTTTTATAAATTATGAACTCTGGCTTGTTATTAGTTTAAACTACCATAAATAAAAGACATTTTATTCATAATATTCAAAACAGGAAAAAAGCAGTCGTTTCCTCCTTGCTTCAAAAGTGTGCTGTAGGGCTATGTCTCAGAGATTTGCCATGTTTTTTTACCTCTGCTTGTGTATTTCCAATGAGTTGAACTTGAGACGTATGGCCTCATACCAGGGGTCCCCAACCCTCAGGCTGCGGCCCAACACCGATCCGTGGGTCATTTGGTACCAGGGCACACAAGAACGAACAAATAACGTGCATTATTTCCATTTTATGTATTTGAGTCTGAATGATATTTTATGCATCAATAAAAAGTGAGTGAGTCAGCCGTTGTTTAAGTATCGCCTGGCAACCATGCGTAAGTATCGCACTCCACACCAGGCTCGTCACTTCAACAGATTTCACAACCCACATGGATCAAATATAAATAAATGATTCAACATCAAATTCACCATCCCCACCATTTTGATGACTGCAGTTGTTGTGAGCACCACTTTCAGATAAACCCCAAGCCACTAGCACAAGTCAGCACCCGCGCTCTCATTGGTTTACAAAGAACAAAAGAGGACACGAGGATCCCTAACCTGTAGTCACTTTCATCTACTATTGGAAATATGAAAAAACTCAGGACAGTGGAGCCATGAATCACTACAGATGACAAGAGAGATCCACAGTGGAATTCAATTGAAAATCAACTTTATCTCTGGTTCAGCTCTGGACAGCAAAACCAACTTTAAAATGAAAAAAGCTCATTTTGTACCAAGCACAACTGATGTTAATATCCACAGCGGAACCTCTGCCTTACATGATTCTAATCAGCTATGTATTTCCAATCACTGCAACCGAATCATTACTGTGTACGGTAAAATGAGATGTAGTACAACTGATCATTGGCAATTGTAGCTGGCACAGCTGTGCAGTCCTGCCTTGATTCCCTCTTCTGCTTAGACACAACTAATTTTAGATAGCATTGTGGCTGCGACACTAACAGCACATTGTGGTGCTTCAATGAAGAGCAGCATTTCCATGGAAAATGGTTTGCGGACATAAAAAAAACCCTACGATTCTTCTCACTCTGTGATGTGACCTCACTGACATGTCGTGTCGGTCACCTTCCTCAAAGCCACAGCCGCAAGGTCAAAAGTTGAGATAAACATTATCATATTTACTAGTTGAGCTAATTTGGGTTTTCCAGCTGTTATCCTGTTGGCAGAAAAATTACACATCCCAATTTTGCCATAAAATACAGGCATTCTATTCTATTCTATTCTATTCTATTCTATTCTATTCTATTCTATTCTATTCTATTCTATTCTATTCATTTTGCTAGCAATAGATGTGTTATGGAAATGTCCACACCTTCTGACTGCAGTAATTTAACTTGTACTCCAGTATTGAATTATTTAAAAATCGATTGAGCCATTAATCGATATTGAATAAACGTCATCTTTTTTTTTTTTTTTCCTCCCATTCCTATTTTCTAAACTGGAAGTCTCGTGTGTCTAAAGGCTATGCTTAAGCCTCACTTTCTTTAAACAGCACAGTATTTTTTGGGGGGGTGTGCAATCTTTTTTAGCACCCATTCCCATTTTCCTGGTGTATCGTAGCTACTATGCTGTATCGTTTCATGTTGCAGAAAAGAGGAAGAAAACAAAATGCATCATTACATAATTACAGGAAATTCCAAAAAGAGACGAGCAGCTGACATCAGCCTGCTTGCCAGCACATCCGGCGGCACAATATAAGCCTGATAACAACTCACCAATCTAAACCTTACAATGGGCATATCAAACTGAACTGAAAATGTCCATTTTGAGGATACCACCTTTTTGTGGTTGCACAACTTTAGACTTTTGCAAGTTGACTCTAATGAGATGAAAGTCGAAACGACTTGTTGTTTATGATGTCATTAAAATCTTTTGTCTTGGAAAAATCTATATTCATCAAAAATAGATAATTCACTATCACATTGAATCTACACGGAACAAGAGTATCGTTGTGGGCTGGGTGATGGCTCACTCGCTGTTGCGTGCTGGTATTTCGAGCAAGAGCAAAGAAAATCATCCTGCTGAGTGTGCTTCTCACTGGGATAGCCTGCTGATGTTAACACAACTTGGCCAAACCAAGGAACCTATACTTTTTCTTCATCCATTACAGCAGCAGATCTGCATAGTGGTATTTTAAAGTGTTGTAGCACTTAGATATTACTCTGAGGTATAGAAAAACAATGGAAGCATGCAAATAATTCTGGATGTTTTTGTGTGCAGAGAAATAAGTCCTCACTCTCCTTCCACTTTGAGAGTTTAAGCCAAAAGGTTATTCAATTCGTGCTCAAGCATAGCCTCCCTCACTTCCCAAAACTGCACACTTGGAAATATATAAAAGCTAAGTTCCTTTTCATTTATTTTCTTTTTTTGTGTTCTCACTCCCGTTTTTTGCAAGGTGCTCTCAATGACCACTCAGTCATAAAGTCGTAAAACTCATAAGAGTTATTATTAACAATTAAGATAACTAAAGTGGCTTTGCAACGTCATTGTGGAGTAGTAAGGTCGATCAATTGACTTGTTTGTATGACCCTTACTACCCATGATGAATTTGAATCAATTTATTTGACTCCTTGAGGGAAAAAAAAACCAACTTAATATTCTAGCTGAAGATAGAGCCTTTTTTTGATCGCTCCAAGTGCATCATCAAAATGTAGGAATGTTTCCATTGCAGTCTTTTTGAAGTTCTGTCAGCAGTGGGACTAAATTTGGAAGCAAATGCACTTTCTTGTTCTTTAGAGCAACCACACTCATAAGATACTCACATGAAAGAAAACCAAGTCATGGGAGAAGAGACGACACTCAGCACGCAGAGTTGTTTGCAACCACACATTTTGATAAAAGATTGTGTCCTCAAAGACTGGCAGAATGCCACGAGCCCTGCACTGATTGACTAAACCATCTAGTTTGCATAATGCCACTTTCGCTTTGCAATTTCATTTTAATCGTCCTGGGATTACTCATGCGACTGTACCTTGTTTCAGCATGCATTTTGCAGCACATAGAGGCCACCAAGCAAAGGTGAATCAAGTCGAGCGGTGTATGTTCTCTGTATTTTCGTAGATGGTTTCTAAAGAGACTGTTAAAAGTAGGTGCACTGATTCGTATTCATATACGTATTTCCTGAAGTCTAAGTAAAACAAGTACAACATTTTAAACAAGCTTTCATAAAAATGTGTCGACTTTTGTGTGGTATTTTCAAGGCTAGCAAAAGTCATAACACATTCACTATGAATCGCTCTTAGAGAAGTCAACAATTCTTATGAATAATGGGGTCATGATGGGTTATGCCCTGCTTCTCTGAATCTGTTGCATAATCATTGTTATTGCTCCATTGTTCATGTCCATGCACGCTGTACGCTGCTACTATATTTTTTTTCCATCAATAAGTGACCAACATCGTCATTCAAGATCATGTTTGTGTGTGTGTGTGTGTGTGTGTGTGTGTGTGCGTGTGTGTGTGTGTGTGTGTGTGTGTGTGTGTGTGTGTGTGTGTGTGTGTGTGTGTGTGTGTGTGTGTGTGTGTGTGTGTGTGTA
This sequence comes from Syngnathus floridae, assembly GCF_059516105.1. Taxonomy (NCBI): domain Eukaryota; kingdom Metazoa; phylum Chordata; class Actinopteri; order Syngnathiformes; family Syngnathidae; genus Syngnathus; species Syngnathus floridae. The sequence continues at coordinate 10,122,935 of NC_142414.1, read as the reverse complement.
TATATATATACACACGCACACATGTATAGAAATGAGCACTCAAGTCAAGAACACCTGAAAAATGTACAGCAACTGTGTTTTTGTTCCTCATGCAAGCAAACTGAATATTATTCATTATGTGTGCACATTATGTTGTTTATCATGCTTTTTTGTGTCATATGTTACTATTAAGTTGCGGTCCTCGAGTTTTTTTAATGGGGATTCAGGACCGTCACATGAGCAATGCATAATAGCATATGTCTCATTCAAGCTAATAGTGATTGATTAAATCACCAAAATGTCTGCAACCAGCGAATATCAATGTTGATGATGTGGCACCAATTCGAACAATACATTTGTATCATCCATTCTGCTTGCCCAGGGTTAAAATCTTGCCAAATGAGACAGATAATGGCTAAATAATGCATATTCACAGCCTGGATGCTGCAGCCCAATATGTTTTAATGAACTCGCGATTCCCCCGGCGAGTGACTACAGTTCTAATTTGAGCCTCAGACAGGAAAGGTGAGAGAAGCTCTTCTATTGCCAGAGCGGGAATACTATAAAGTGGAGAGTGGTGGCTCTGAGACACCAACTAAAACACCCTGGCAGGAAATGAGCCTTGTTGATTTTACGCTCTAAACACACACTTAAAGGGTCATTTGAAAGCTACTTTTTTTTTTTTTTTTGTATATGATATGATTATTATCCAACATTGTTGCAGACAAAGAGTATTGGGCTGTGTTTGTATTTCATCCAGGTTATTTGCTGAGTTCTGAGGTCTGTCTTATGTAGTTTTATTATATTTAACCTTGCTGCCTGCGTTAATTAAGAGCAGCTAAGGCTGTGATCCAATTATGCATTTGCCAATGTAACTTAGATCTCAAAAAATGTTCTTGGTCCAGTCTATGATTAAAACCTAAAGCAATATGAGCCGAAAACATTTTCAATTCTTTAATTTGCGGCTGAGGACTAAGCTTTATTCCAGTTATATGCGTCACAATCCATTATTGCAATTTGTGTTGTACTTCCGTTTACCATGCCTTTTGTCCACATCACCTCGTGATTCTTTGGTGGCTTTCTTCTGGTTGTCCTGTGTTCTGCACAAGTGTCAAGTCGACTAAATACACATGAGTCATGTAAAATGCATGTGAATTGGCCACATGAGAAAATAATCAGGCTCCCAGTATAGCACAATATTGCATAAATACATCTTGTAAATTGATGGCTTCCACAACAACTGAACCCTTTACCGTTTTTGTTGTTTACCATATACATTGTGGGCCTTATTTTTTGTGCCCAGCACAAGTGTAGCACAAAGCGCATTCTAACCGTGTGAATGGGTTGAGTTGAGAGATGGGCGCAGATAGAAAGGGTCATTTCCCGGTTATTTTCCCGGCCAATTGAAGCGGCTCCCCTCATTCAGTTTAAATTGAGTGCAGGAGAAACGCACAATGTCTTTGACGTTGCAGAAGCAGAAATTGACTCAAGGTATTTGGAAGATAGAAGTGAACAAAATATGTTTAGAAAGAACTGCAAGAAGACCTCCACCAGTAGAAGATAGAAAAGTGGCCAGGGTGATCACGACTGTGGGCAATTGGAGACTTCCTGTATGTGTGAGACAGCCCCCAACCTTGCTTAGCTGTGCCGTGGCCTGTGAGAGGGGTGGGATGGTTTGGGTTGAAAAAAAGAAAACCGAAGATGATAATAATAGTCGTTCGATTGATTTTTCCAATATTCAGAGCACTCAATACATGAAGTTGTTTTGCAAATGAAAACAGTGACATCCCCCACACATCAGCAGAGCACAGAATCTGCCTGCGCTTCGATCAAATTAATCAAAATCACATTACACCACGTGTGCCACAACTTAGGCTTGCTCCACGCTGGTCTAAAGTATTTGTTTTCTTTTTTTGACTTTCTGTCACCAAATTGTCAGGCGTGCCGAGACCGTGTCGAAGGTAAAGCCCACGGTCCGCCTAGCATAGAGCCCTGACACAAAAATGCATCGTATTTTTTATCGGTGTTTTGCGAAAACCATCATCTGGAGTATTTATCTACATATCTATGAATATGTACCTTCATCTGCACTTGAATCAACATCTAGAAGAAAAACAATGACTTTTGTAGTTAATTTTTTAGTCAATTTGAAGACCTCTTCAAAATGTGTTTTTGATAACTCTGTGTTGACTGTGTTGATGAAGCATATGCTCGAGCTACACAACAAAGGCTTAGACTTTTAGCTGTAGCTGTATTTCATCCAGGTTTATTTCACACTGCATCTCTGCGGCATAAGTTTACTTGCCCTCGGCTTCGCATCAGGAAGCATCAGCCTCATCAGCTCTTAGCAATAAAAAGGGAACAATTTGTACCAAAGAGTGAGGCTTCTAACTAAAATACACCAAATGTGATGTCCTGAAAAGTGACATATGAGCAAGCTTGGAAAAAAACAAAAAGGCACAGGTCCAAATTTACTTAGGGCACTTTGTCCATGCCATTATTTTTAAAACAGCAGTGCACACGCAACTGACTGTGATGGCCTGCTCACAGTGGTAACATTGAACAAGCACTATAACTGATGTATGAATATTTTTCTATGTCTTATATAACAGTAAACAGAGATGCTAGAAATAGATTATATCATTCCTGATACTGAAATTACCATGGGGGGGAATCACTGGACAGTTGACATTATTGTCTTTCTTATATTTCAACCATCAATCCATTTGAAATATTTGCTAAGATAGTGGTGTTGGTACAGTATTACATTACACACCCCCAGGTTAACATTTTCTCTTTTTTTTTTTTTTTTTTTTTTTTTTTTGTTTTACATTATTTGTCATAAGGATGAATATAACCGTGAGTCATATTTTTAGTCAAAAGGATATGTGTGGTGGAGTTTTTTCAGTTTGGAGTTGTCAGTGGCAGTAGAAGCTGAGTATTTTTTTTTGTTTCTGTTGTCAGAGATGTATTGCTCATTTTACTTCTGGGCCTTTTTTATTCTTTGCTACTTTATCATCCCTTATCTGTCCATTTGTGACAAACACATCTTAATTTGCTTTGTATTTTGTGCAAAGCTTATGATAATATGGACCAAAAGCTACTGTAGACAGAATAAGATTTGGATACAACGTACACGAGTATGAAAACCAACACTCACTGCACTGTAAAAGTTACAGGTGGAATTTAATGTGTATCTTTATATGTCCAAAGAAAAGGTTTATTATCAAAGTGTTGAAGCAGTTTATAAGGTTAGACAATGCATTTGTTTAAAATAAACAAAGTTTTTGGGGAGGAGGAGAAGAACAAAATCAAGGAGTTTTGGCCATTATTGAAACGACAAGCTAAAAATGCAAAGTAAATATTGTCTAAAAAGGAAGAAGGAAGAAATAATGGGTGATGTGTACTGAGCAAGGCTATAGACAAGTCGTCCTTTATTGACTCCAAGTCAGATCAAGAGTGAACATTAAGACAGTAAAATATTATTGTTACATTTTCACAATCACAAAATTACAGAGGTTTCACAATGTTCAACTCTCTTCTTCGATGGCATGGAAACCTTTGCTTTATTTCAATTGTGTGTGCGGATAAACAGCATGATGAACAATTTAAAAAACAAGGTTGCTTTATTAATGGTCGCCAAGACAAGGAGGCGATTGGGCACAGGGGAGCAGCAAATTGCACCGTGCATTGAGAGGTGGCTACAAACCAACACAAAGCTCCAAACACTTTGAACATTAACACATCTCTCCGGCAAAACTGATTGTCTCTGTGAAACATGGAATAAAACAGTGTTATTAGCAGCCCGGCCAAAACGGTGAGAAAAAAAAAAAAAAAGTGTGATTTTCTTTTCCTGATACAAAAATATAAATGTGAAGAAGTTTACCTCTTTTTATGATGCCTCTGCAAAGTGTTGACCAAAGTTCGACATGGTGCCGTCCGTATGTGTCCGAAATTGTCTTCTTATAGCATTTGCTTGTTGATTCATGTTTCCTTGTGTTTTTTATGATACTATAGCTCCAGGCTTGGTAAAAACAAATTTTATAACCCCATTCTTGGCTTAGATGACTGAAAAAAGACTGCGTGCATATAACTGCCTGTCAACAGGAATGAATGAGTTCAAAATAATGTAGACATCCACTCATCACCCGTTATGAACTTTGTCACTTGATTGACAAGCCTGCTCAAACAAACTGCAAGGCTGTTGCATGAATCACTACACATGCACATACAACGACAAACCTAGCAGACCAGTGAGTTTATTATCCCACTTTTCGTCTACTCTAAACTAATAATAACGTATAAAAATATTTAGGGTGCGAAGTGAGCCATCTATTTCCATACAGAGTGAGAAGGATTTTTTGTTTCACATCGTTTGGCTTATTGCTACATAGGAGAGAATCCCGTCCGTCCGTCCGTCCGTCCATCCATCCATCCATCCATCCATCCATCCATCCATCCATCCATCCATCCATCCATCCAACCATCCATCCATCCGCTTATCCAGGGTCGGGTTGCGGGGGCAGCAGCTTTAGGAGGGACACCCAGACTTCCCTCTACCAAGCCACTTCGACCAGCTCATCCCAGGGGATCCTAAGGGGTTCCCAGGCCAGCTGAGAGACATAGTGTGACTATTGTGTGCAGTGCTTGTACAAACCACACACAAGAAACTGTGAAAAACTGGCAATATTGTGTCCTGTCTATATCAAGACAAGTCAATTTGAAAGTCCTCAGCTAATAAATGTACATGTCTCAGAAACCTCAAGACCAATTGATGCACCCAATTCCCTTAGCATTGATATTCATGGCGATGATGAGCCTGAAAAAGGGGATTTATGCAGGAAACACAGAGAGAGACAAATTTGTCAGACAAGGACGCCTCTGAAACTAGAGGACGGCCTTGGCCTGTCTCTTTTAGTGGACTTTTACACGTTGCCAAGCGTGTGTGCCGGCTCAGTTCCAGTGGCAATTTGTCATAGTCTCAATCCGACTCTATGCTGATGAAGCTCCTAAAGACCAAAATATCAGTTGCTTCTTATTACTTTGTTACTAAGCCGAAAGACTTAGTGAAAAAAACTTTGATTTAAATACAGCGGACATGTCAAATGCCGATATTGACTAAGATCTGTTTTATTTGCTTCCCAGTAAAGTGAAGTAGGTCGGAAGTTATTTGCAAAGGACAAGCCGCATATGGTTCTTTTACACATACTGCACTATGGAGCAAAATGATCCAATTCGATCCTTCTTATGCCACTCTCTATTCGGGTCACAAAAAGTGGCATACTGGTAAGAGACATCATTACGTCACTTGTATCACAGTGCTTCCTTACAATTTGGATTTGTCTGTGCAAATTGTCCTCCTTTTTCAAAGGTATTGATTAATGAAGTAATGAAGATAGATAGATAGATAGATAGATAGATAGATAGATAGATAGATAGATAGATAGATAGATAGATAGATAGATAGATAGATAGATAGATAGATAGATAGATAGATAGATAGATAGATAGATAGAGACGTATATAGCAATATATAAATCTATATGGCTGCATATCATTGTTTGATGTGAAGTGGTTTGAAAGATCTCTGACGAGAGGTCATTGGGTAGACTACAGAGTATGCCTGTATCCAAGAGATTGCCGTATGAATGGCAGCTCAGTTTGCACAGGAAATACCACATTAGCGCAGATATAAAGCTTTGACTGATCACTCATGTATTGCTTGGCAAGTCTCAGACCCCTGCAACTGTATTTAAGCTAGAAATCGGATGTAAAGAGGAAGCTCTGCATTGCTGAATGACAAAATGACAAAAACAACAAATACTAGAACCATCCATCATATTAGTTGAGAAAAGCAAGCAAACTGGAGCAGTGTGAGAGTTGGAGCAGATTGAGTACCCAGCGAATACAATGTAAGCACAGCAAGAACATGCAAACTGCACACAAAAAGACAGGATTCCGGGCTTCAGCCCCCATTCCTTGAACTTTCAAACTAAGAGATGGATGTGCTAACCACGTGGGCATCATTTTTTTCTTGCAGATGAAACTTTCCAAATCCCAAACCCGCCCACAAAAATGACTATTTGGACTAAAAGCAGAATCCCACAGGCCGTCATGGTTTAGGTCATCTGTAAAAATGGCAGTTGTTTACGGCACAGACTTCTCTCCGTGAGGCAGCCGGGATCTGTTTCCCGTCAGACCTATCACACGTGCGACTCTTTGAATGTATGATGGATAGGTGGTGTTTTATGATCCGACAGCTTGAGTGAAGAAGTTCACCTCACACCTGCCACACGGTGTCCTTTTACCTGCGTCGTAGGAAGAATTAAACCCAGGTGCAGCTTTGATGCAGGTTGTTTTGTCACATTCACACATGCCAAGTCAGTTGTTTAACCACTTCCCCTTTGCTAGTAAATATTTTAACTGCTGGCGGAAATGTTTTACTAAACGCCTGAAAATAGACAGATGGCTTCAACCTGTAAAGGTTGTTGGAAATGCATCTTTTACACGGCGCGTCACATGCCCTGTGGATGAAACTTTGTGTGTGATTTTGAAATTGTTCTCGTTCATTGAATTTACAATGCAAATGATGCATGTAAAATTGTTGCATTGTCATCCAAATTAAAACATCAGCAAAGGATCTCATCATAGTTTGACCTGGTATGTAAATAAACAATGAGATAAATGATGTTCTCTATCTATCTATCTATCTATTCACTGTGCTAAATGTGAAAAACCAACTCGCGCTTGTGGAAAAAGAGATTTGAAGATAAGATTTCTACCAGTGAGGTCTTTCCAGGAACAACAAAAGTGGGTCATGGGATTATTTGCAAGTGTTTTTCTAACAACCACATTCTTAATCTTGAGAGCCCTGCAAGAGCAAATGGGGAATAGAACCACTCCTTAAAACCCATGCAAAGAAGTTTTAAAAAGCCACAACCAGCCGAAATGGATGATGAGAAGCATATTTTGTAAGCTGTTTGAGTTTCACCTCTCTGCACTCTCCTCTACCTTGTTGCAGAGGCCAAAAGGTCATTAGCTCGTATGTCACACTTCTACACCCCCACTCTCTTGTTTCAGCAACAAGATCCACAGGCTGTGGTCACCGGTGGTCATAGTCCAGAATGCAGTTATCAGCCTCCACTCAAAACCAATCAGCTTGTCATATGGATAATATCTTGGGGGCTGTTTGAAGTCAGTGAAAAGACAAATAGGGAATGCCAACCTTATTTGGTGGTATCAGTTTATTTGGGCTCCCATGGTGAATGGAGAGTGATTTAAGAACTATAAACAGTGTCTAGGATTGCATGGCCTACATTCTTCATGCTCTCAGGCACCTTTGGCGTCAACAAGGCCAAGGTGGAAAGGAGAAATTGGGCCTTAATAACTGTGCCCAAGACAAATACTCATTTACTTTTCATACCTTACGTCCTGAAGAGTTCTTTAACATGAATGAAAGGGACACCAAGTGCCCTACATTCTTGCTGGGCGCAGCAAGTCTAGCGCTATCTAGCTGTGTTCATGTATAGTTTTCTTTCTTTTGGTATTTTGAAAATTTTGTAAGTGCAAATTTGAGTTCATTATGCCTAACATTTTCTAAATAAAGGAATCACCCTACCTGGGGGTCGTGCCCGCAGCCTTGGCTAGGAAGCGCAGGGCATTAACTGCTGACCTAAAAGTCGGAGCCACTGCCCACCTTATTGTTTTATAACCCCAGTGGAAAGGTACAAGTGAGGCAGGCATCTGTTAAACGTTTTCATATTCTGGGCCTGTCTTGCCTGCTCTGTCCCAGCAGGATGCCCTTCAACGCGCACAGTAATTTATTATTGATCAGCCGATCAACGTGCAACGAATATATTTACGTCACCTGGGGGAATTGGAGGGGTGATTAAGAGTGTGGGCGGTTTGGATCCCCCCCACACACACAAGCACAAACACAGTGATGACTGCTATGCAAATGTATTTTTAAATTGATGATAAAGATTATAATCTGTTCAATTAATGATTTAGGATTGTCCCACATCGGTGTCATATTTATGAATGAAATCGTCTACATGATGTCGTCCACCACTCACACTCACGGAGCACCAATTTGTCTGTCTGTGCCTCCATCAAATACACTCGCATTGTGTTGAGTCTGGAATTGGAGCTTTTTTTTTAGTTAACTTTTTGTCACCAAATTTGCAATTGCACTGGTGGGCAAGGCACAAACGCCTAGTGAGGCGTAGCGCATCTAGCAAATTTACAAACATGGCAAACTAAAGAATTGACCGCGTATGAAAATTATGTTGCGCCTTCTTTTAGGCTAAACTCAGATTATATCCTCTCACCAGGAAGTAGTCATGGGAGAGGTTGCTTTGTGTGCTGGCATGCCCAGATGAGAGCAGCACGGACCCAAATATGCTAGACTTGATTTGTACTGGCACAAAAATAAAATTACACACGTTTTTATGCCAGGCGCTCAGGCGCCAGTCTACCAAAACAGGGCTCCAAATGTTAAACGTTTGCTATTTTCCTATACTTTACACAGCAGAATCTTATTGTTAAATATAATGTATTTTTAAATTGATGATATGCTTTAATCCTTTTCCATTTTCCAATAAATAGTTGCAATGAACAGTTTGATCAATAAGCATCCATTCATTTGCTTAACCGCTTTTTCCTTACGAGAGTCGCAAGCGAGTTGGAGCCTATCCCAGCAGTCTTTTGGTGATAGGCGGGGGACATCTGTTCATTTTGGGTGTCTGCAGCCAGAACTTTAAGTACTGCTGTTGGCTTCATAGTACAGACACATAGTGTCATTAGGTGACACACAGCGGTAATGTGCTTCCTTCGCTTTGATGTTCGTGTATTTAAAAGTGAAAATAGAAATGTAACGTTGCTCACTAAGCGTCAAATTAATGATGTATTTATGTGGTGAGAAAAATTCAAAGCCGGGTAATATCTGACAATTATTTCAACAGTGATTGGACTGAATCATCGTTGTCACATTTGTAATACCAACTAACACACCCTAAATTGCATTTTGATGATAATGCAGTTTCATCTAATTATGTGTTTATGATCATTTCTACGGCCATTTTATAACAATTCTGAATTGCTCAAGGTGTCTTTGAGTTTAGACAAAAATGTTTCACAGTAAATAGCTGATTGGGTTGGTATAACTGCCACTAAGATTTTAGCTGTGTTTCCATTATTTATTATGCAAAAGTAGCTTTTGGCTGCATCGTCAGCTAAACTTGCCGTGGCTTATGTTCTAGCGATGGTAACACTTGCTCAAAAATAGTGAAGGTGTGGCAGCTTGGTGACAAGATAGAGGATGTGGCCTTGCACTAATATGAACAATAATAATGAGCAAAAGCACTTCTTTGCAATCATTAAAAGTAAATTTGTTTTTTCTTTTAGTAATTCATTGCAGTGTTGACTTTTTCTGCTACTAAACATGTATCATTCTTCCACTAAATGTTATAGCCTGTATGCCACATTGCAAGCCAATGTCAGAGTCACAAGGTCGACCAAACAGTCAATGTGGAACTGCAAACACATTTTAGACAGAAGCCTCATTGATGGAAAGTAATCAAATGTTGGTAACAGTACAGACCATGTTGATTCCGTCAGTTGATCGTAACCAAGGTGTTGGTTACCACAAAGAGCAACAACAATTGAGTACAATCATTGTTTGTTCTTTCCCTTAATTTTGTAAATGACAAATGTTTCGTATAATTGAAAATCACAATTTTGCGCTTTAAAAATATCCAGATTGTTATTTTTCTGTGTGTGTGTGTGTCCGTGTGCGTGTGTGTTTGTGTATGTTTTAATTAAAACAGGTGCAGTTTGTCAGGGTCAATTTGCACATTGCTTCGCCTTGCTTATGAAAGTGCTGTTTATAAGAAATGGCCTTGCCTAGTTACAAGTGTGTTTACATCTAAAAAGTAAAATGTGTGAATTTGGTTGTGCATATTTTGAAGCAATAACAATGCTAGCAAGCAGGGGATGAAAATGAGGAGGACAAGAAACAAGCAAGTGTTAATGGCCACCATCTGAAAGAACATATTGTTTATTCACATTTTGTTTATATACAGTATTTACCGTAGCAGATGTTGGTTGTGCAGTGCAAGAGATGTAAACTTCCCGAGTTCATCTCGAGGTGCTGCTCAGTAAGTAAAAACACATGCACATGCATTGTCTTTCTACGTGGTACAGAAAAAATACATCCAAATGACGGCGATAAATTCTGGGGCTAAGAATTCATTCCATATATGGGTTCAAATATCCCGAGGTCAGTTTTGTAAAAGATTTGCCCTTTAGACATCTGGATGCATACAGCTTAACATCACAGGAAATATAAATCTGTGTCACGTGACGAGGTCCACATAATCCCTTTGGATGTATTTCTAACAGCTACCTGATGGAGCTCCACAAGGAAAACAATGATTCCACTAAAGCAAATAGTTAAATTTCTTTAAACTAGTTGGATGTCCAAAAAAGTTTCACTTGCTGACTGCCGTTGCTTATTCTTTGCCAACTCAGGCTCACACTGGGAATCGTGACAGCACCAAGTGGGCTGTTTGAAGCTGCTACTGTTTTTGCAGTCCCTTTTGACAATCTGTGCTGATGCCTGTAGCCCAGCTTGAGGATATGAGTGTATACAAACCTCTTATTCTAGGCCTTGAGTGCCTTTGAGATTATTGAAATTCACTTGGCAGTATTATTTTTAGAGATCTAAAAATGCTGATGTGAGTTGCCCTTCTTCTTAAGGGCTGGACAGTAAAGGTGTTTTTCATTTCACTACCATCATTTCATTTTAATCAAGGGGCTCTCAAAGTGTGTTTCCACATTAATTGCACATTTAGATTATTAAATCATGGGTAAGGTACGTAATAAAAGGAACATACTCAAGGAGTCTTCGAACCATAAACATTTAGCAAAGTAACCTCTTCTATACTGTAGTTAATATTAACATGCATATGAAAGATTCTGCTAACGCACTTGAGTTTTTCATAACCAGATCATGTAGGAGGCTACATTTTGAAAATATGGACTTGAAAACTTGAAGCTCAACTAGTTGGCCTGTGTCCACATGAGTTTTTTACACCATTTCTTCCTCGTATTTGGGTCAGAACACTCTAATTCTTGTCTTCGGGACATGGTGACCAAGCTAACAGTGCAAAGGTCATGAGTTAAAATCAGGGCTCCGGCCTTCTTGGGTGGAGTTTGCGTGTTCTCCCTGTGCCTGCATAGGTTATCGCCGGATATTCTAGTTTCCTTCCACATGTCCAAAAACAGGCACTCTAAATTGGCCTTGGGCGTGATACTGAGTATGAATGGTTATTGTGTCCCCTGGCAAATCGTTCAGGGTGTACCCCACCTACTGCCTAAAGACCGCTGGGATAGGCTCCAGCATACTCTTGTGACGATAAAGTCGTTCAGATGGATGAAACTACCAATCACGCAATAAAACCTCACACAAATTGCAAAATACTTTTATTTGAATAGAATTTTGAGCTCACCACATGCATGGGCTGGCTCCTAGCACTCACCAGCAACAAATATGCGACAAAACATGTAACTTAAGTGTTTGGGTAACACTCTCGTTACTGTGTCTGCAGATGGACAAAAAAAAAAAACATTTCTGAAAGGCATTGTATGGCTTGGTCTATTTTCAGAATATTATTAAACATATTCAATTGAGCTTTAATTTTTCCAGTCTTCAACTGGTGGGGCAAGTTATTCTAAATTGTGCATTACTGCTGACATTTCTGCTCTTTCTATAGGCCATGCTAAATCATTTCGGATTTAATTAGTGGACATTACAAACACAGTCTGCAGACCTTTAGAAGAGCTAGAGGCACATCGTTCACATACTTTCACCCCAAACATGCCACCCTTCTGACTATCATTGTAACCTTTACCCGTTTTTCAGAATTGTTTCCAAAGTAATACCTAATTAGGTAGCGCCTTTGGGTCAAAACAGTTTCTTATTTTCCATCTTCATGGGCAAAACAGGGGGTTCTGATCACATCAATCCATTTAAATTAATTTATCCTGGTCATGATGCAGCAGGGAAGCTTAGACATTAATATCTCCAGTCACCTCCCCGAGTCCCACCAGTGTGGAAAAAAGTCCCATCCAGGACAACTATCAGATGTTGTTACGCCAGCATGAGGTAGAACTGCCTCAAAGCCTCTTGTGGTTGTGCATTCCCATCACATCTTGCAAAGAATAGAACCAGATACATCCATTGTAGGTACTCAAGCCAGATCACAGATGGCTCCTTTTGAAATGAAAGAGCAACAGCTCTATTCTGAATCGTTCCGATGACCTTATTTCTAAGGGTTTGTGCCTAGACACCATGTGGTGGAAACTGATTTTATTGCTTGATCGATTGGTGACGAACAAGAGAATAGGTGACGGTGTGTCAAGGTGGAGCAATCGAGGAACACGGGAAGAACAACTAGGCCAAAATGAAGGAAGAGAATACAAAATAAATACATTTTAAATTTTACAAAATAAAACAGGAAAGAAACACAAGGCCAACTCTACTAGATTTGGTGGACATGACCTGGTGGAAAGTCTGCAGTAAATTCAGAACTTTACTGTCATCTTACTTGCATCTTAAGTTATCGTACAGGACAGCGGGCTTGTGTTGGGCTTCCTGAAAAGTCATGACAACATTTGCAGAAGGTGTGACTGAGCTTTAAAATAGATTATATGCAGTGCCGTACAGAGCAGCTCAGATTGGTAACAAAATTGTGTTCAGCTTTTGACGTCAAATTAAACCCCATCCTCCACACCCGACACACCCTAAAAATGGTGCATTTGTGTTGTTGGAAATCCATGCAAGTAGAATGCACATATGTGAGATGCAGCACTCTTATTCCATAGCCTTATGAAAATTGCTCAATTCGCATCAGCTTGATAAAAACCCCGACACCCACAACTCCCGGGAGCTTTGGCCACCGTGCAACACGCCCCCCAGTTAGTGACCCACCCGCTATCTGCATCAGCGCGTCATATCAATATGGCACAACCCATGAACATGTCTGAAGGGAAGGTACGCACATCGTGAGGGGGTGTCCGGACAAGTGCTACTTGGCCACTAGCTCGGTGGTCCTTCTGGGTCGGCCCAAAAAAAGGGAGTCACGAACTTTCTCTGTACATCTTGGAGACAGTGATGACCATTACTAGAATAACCCATGACAGCCACATAACAGCACAAGGCCAGGATCGCCAAAATGCAGCTGTAATTATAGCTAGCTGTACAGTATAAAAGCAGTAATGAGTTGCTTTTCATGCACTTTTGTTTCATCTTATCTGCCTTATCATCCACACAGAGAGTCTTCTCTCATTAACGCTTAAGATCTAAAGACAACTCAATACAGCTCAACTGATACTTTTGACCACATGAAAGTGTGTTTTGAAGCTGCATTGTCATATACTCTGAAAGAAAAATGGGTGGAAGAAATGAGCTTTTGAGGTCACCAACTCTAGCATCCCATTAAAAATGAAACAATCATATGCTTTGTTTGTTTTGACGCGCCGGTATCCCTACAGTATACGTACATTGTCTAATGATTGGGCCTTGTAGCCACTACAGCTCAAGGAAGTGTAAATGCAAAGTTGCAGTTAAAACAACTTCCACTCTGCTAGGAAGATTTTTACAAGATTTTGAAGTGTGTCTGTCAGATTATTTTTTGTCAATTAATCAAAATAACACTCCTCTAACTGATGCTGCAAAATTGAACAAGTGAAATAATCCCTAACCTCTTGGGAATGTGAATGAGATTAGGTGGGAAGAAATGACTTGGGGGTGTATCTAAATTCTTCAGTGGGCTTTCTTTGTGTTTTGTTGGCGTCATCCTCAAACTATCATTGCATTGTGATATAAAAGGAAGAATTTTCAATGGGCTGTTCATGAACTCTGGTTTCCCACATTCCTCCCATTGTCACCCGAGGGTACATTAACTAGTAGCCTCAAACTGCACTGCAAATTGTGTGATTCACATGTGAATCAAAACTGCAGGCAACACGCTGCCAGACAATTCTCACATTATTTTTTACCACTGGTGACGATCAACAGGTTGAATAACCTCTTTGAGGAAGTCACACGTCTTGTTGCAGCAGGCGGAACATTTCTGCCAGTGGGTGACATGGTGCTTGCACCAGGTGATGTGTGTTGAAGGGCACAGGAAATAAGACCTCATTGTCATTGGCAGTGTAACACAAACTCAATTTGTACAAATTTCAGAAAATGTACATGGTCTTTATTATAAACAAGTATGAACAGTTAAGGGTGTACCTCACCTACCGCCCACATAGTGCTGGGAAAGGTCCGTGACCTTCGAGGATAAGCAATGTGGAAGATGAAGGGATCAATGAATATTTTCAAATATTGAACATGGTTTGTTTTTAAAACATTAGTACTAATGCCAGTCAATGGAGGATCCCATTCAAATGCTTTGCTAGTGTTATTCCTTCAAATAACAAATATTTACACACTAAGGTTGTGGATCATACACAAAGCACACATTCTTCACAATCTGTGAAAATTAGGTATATTACTATTTATAATATATATACCATATTATTCAACTTGCAGGGTTTGGAGTAGTTGCGTTTCAGTAGTTAAATAAATAAAACAAAGTTTACATTGTAGATAGGCTTAAAATCCGGTAGTCTCCAACCTGAATTGGGAGGGTTGGCAAGGTTTTATTTGTTTAAGTTTTTTATTGATGTTTTTATTCTGAGGTGAAATGTGTTCATACAACTGCTTGTGTTTAACAGAACATAGGCCAGCACTCATCCTTGAAGAGCATCTCACCTTGCAAACTTTCCACCTGCGTTTAATCTTTGAAAAGAAATGTCAAAAGCAATTAAAATGCAAATAGGCAATGATGTACATGAATGATGAAACCGGCCGTGTGCTGTTCTTTCAACAAGGGATGGCACTGAGAATAAAATAATTTAAAAATTGATAGTTGGGAAAATGCTATTTTGGAGATGGACAACGACTGAGCTGTTATTTTCTGCTGCATTCTTTTTTTTTCCTAATTAGCAGGAACGTGCACAGATCCAGCTTTCGAGGTGCTCACGCACCTTTCCTGTAGCTCTACATTAGGAAAAGTGTCATTTTTTCATCATTGATCAACATTTAAAGGATAAAAATGGCCCTCTCGGTCATGAAAGACAATCCCCATTATTTTGCTATCAGATGAGATTTACAAGTCCCAATAAATTTGGGACATTATGCAAAATGTATTTGAAAAAAATAATACCATAGCATTTTTTGTAAAATCATTTTCGACCTATATTCAGTTGGAAGCAGTCAAGGGTTGTGGTGGGAGGGTCTTTGGTGTTCTCGTAATTCGAATTGGATGCATCATGTTCCAAAAAATCTGGGACAGGGGCAACAAAAGACTAGGCAATTTGAGGAATTGTCAGAAATACTAATTTGGAACATTTGAAAGGTTAATTGGAAAAAAGTTGAGTATCATGAGTGGGTATAAAATAGGCATCCCTGAAAGGCTCAATTGTTTACAAGCAAGGCTGGGGCAAGGTTCACTTCTTTATGAACAATTGCTTGAGCAAATAGAACATTTCTCAACAATTGCAACAAACATAGAAAATGAAGTGATGCAAGTACAACGCCTGCTAAAAATGTTTGCGTTTTCATTCCAAATAACAAAGAGCATCAATTCATGACGCAGAGTCTAGACAAGGTCTGTGCACATTCCTACTCACTACAAGATTTTGTTCCCTATCACACGTAATCAGTTGGGAACTAATTGTGATATTAAGGAATCAATTACTTCAGATGAACATTGTAGGGTGATTAGGGACATACTTTTGGGTGTTTATTGTGAAGTGCTTTTCAAAATAAGTACACTTTTTAAATATCTGCAGGGACACTTGAGGTGGGATTTTTGGCTGGTGCCACTTAGAATACAATTGCTGATTACCATAAGAAAATTATTCAAAACCAATGAGAAAAAAAAAAACATGATGTAAATATCCTCTGATTGACGCACTGCACATTAAAAATTTTATTTCATACTTTGGCACTGAACCATGAGGCTTGTGATTGTAAATTATATTGCAGCTATTAATGTTCTCCTCTCATATTGGTTACGTATACTGTACTGAGTGGAGGAAACCTGCCAGTGCCATTACTACTCCTTAAATACACTGTGCTAATGTTTCGGCTGTTGAAAGATGAACGTGTCACCTTAAGATGTTGTTCAATGTATGGTTTGGGATCATAAAAATCCCATCTTGCTGTAGTATGCATAAACCATTGATGAATTTAGTGTGCACACAAGGTACTTGATTCTGAATCGTTAAACACACCTATGGTCGTGCTAACAGCAAGAAAACTGTCTTGGATGGTCCACCTATAAAACAGATGACAATAGGTGATAGAGAGACCATGACAATAACACACATTTCATGGTAATCCTGTAATGTAAGTGCATATATAATTGACGTGATTGTAAAACAGGCTGTTTGAAGACTAATGAAGTGCATCCAACAGTAAGGACCTCCTTTGTAAGGACATACAATCCATTTTTTTTTTTTTTTTTTGCGAAAATGTGACCCTCAACATCAAATAGAAGTGAGGCAAAAGCATCACCTGCCCAGTATTGACCTCAGGTGTTGCAGTCCGAGTTGTCTCAACTGGTCACATTCCTGAGATTTTAGCTGCAACGATGAGACTGAGCACTGAGAAAACATCCCCCTCCCAGGCTTTTGCACTGTGCAAGCTACCAGTGACTGACAGCAACTGTCTACGAGGACATCGTTTAAATACCTGAGTGATGCAAACGTCTTAGAGTGAGGAAAAAGCTTACAGCAAATAAACCTTAGATGTTGTGCAATCGTATCAGTGATTCCTGCAGGGAGGTTTGGGGACCGGCTCTGCTCCATAAGCTCCATTCCAAAGAGATTGAATCTATAGAAATGTAGACCCTTCTTCTAACTTTCTGAGGGTGATGCATGACTCATAATAAGTTTCCAATAAAGTTTGAGGAGGATCAGGATCATTTCTCAAGTAGTGGCTAAAAATAGCTCGTAGGGGAATGAGGGAGAAAGGAACATGCTCCATGTAAAATGGCTTGAAAGTGAAAAAGCTCTGGATATCTACTAAGGTGCTGATGCAATATATTTTTTTCTAACAAAGAGATGCAACATGACTGAAATTACTTAAAATTAGTCAACACAGCAAGAAATAATGGAAAAAATGTATTGAAAGCTAAATAATGCAAATCAATTTTTCAGTTTAAGGTTTTCATCACAGTACTGTGGTAAATAATGTGGAGTAGTCAGAATTTTGTGGAGGGAGCAGGTGGCTTGCAAAATCTTTTTACCATCCTGACAGCAGGGTCAAAGCTCCTGCCAAGTCCATGTGCAGTTGTGTCCTGTTCAGTGTTCACTCCTCGGACTCATCATGAAATAAACCCTAGTTGGAAACAGAGAGCACAAAAATTCCTCCAAGGGGCTTAGGTATGATTCACCACGTCAGCCGCATTTCTATGGTTTCCCTACAATGCTAAGGATTGTCTGCATACAATGTGCACATAAATTCACGTGCAGAAGGAACTGTGGAGGCTTCCAGTTATTAATGCTAATGACATGAGCTGGTTCAATGCAAGGTCAAGCAATGTGTGCAAATGTAGGCATGTGCGAAGTTTTCACTAGGCTCAAATTAGTATTGCATTTGAGATGTGGTGGGTGTCATAGAAAAAGCACACGCTGGCCATTGTGAGAGAGTTGCATGCTCTTTTCACAGAGATAGGATGCTGATACTAAGAGCATAGAACCGAAGGCCTTGTCGGCGTCACGTTTCTGCCATCATTCCTCAACAGGCCAGGGCTTGTTTGTATGTGATCTGAAAGGCATGCATCGAGTTTCAGGTGAGCAATGGCATCGTAAAGGATTATTTTTTGGGGCCATAGATGTGTCATCGTCCCTGCAATGAATCCCCCTGGAGGTTAGAAAACGAGTTGAAAGTAAATATGTATGCTCTTGTAGAACACACTATCTGAAACAAAACAGCTTGTGGAGTACATGAAGTGCTGCTTGAGTCTCCCAGCTGACTCGGATTTTTTTTCACCATCAAATCACAGTGGGAATAAATATTTCATCGTCCTAGATCCCTGCATACACAACCCTAAAAAAATAAAAAAACTGGCAGTTTTGGCAAAAATACTTCTTCATACATGCTTGTTTCCCGCCACAGTACAGGCCTTTGGGTGGAGAATGAAGTAATTGCTTTGACTTGAAACGTCAAAAGCACAAAATCAGCAATGCGTGAAGCCCAGAGCAAGGTATGCTCATGAGTATTTGGTGTGAATGTAACATTTTCTTAAGAAAAAAATTATAATAATAGATGATTACTTCATTTAAGGAAAAAAAAATCAAAGGAACAAGAAATACAGCCCACCCGTATTTCAATTGATTTCCCTCAACTCTCCCACTTAAATCTGTTTTCTTTTTCACAGAGAGCAATCCGCTTCTCCATAATCCTTAAGATTAAGCACAGGCTATAATTCCATTTAAGTGACTTCAGAATTAAGTGATTCCACCAAGGGAGGCCCCTAAACCCAAGACCCACGCTGTGAGTGGAACTCTAAGACTTGAGAGAGCTCCAGACATGTGGGACATGACCTGTGAGTCACATCTGTTTGGTCACGTTCAAACCTGGACGAGGCAGTTTCTACTGATGGCAAATGCAGCTGAGTTTTCCCAATATATATATATATATATATATATATATATATATATACACATTTAAAATGTTAGTGTATGATTGCTCGTTTTTATTTTAACCTTTTGATCTGAGAACCTTTGTGAATCTGGAGCTACTTGACTTTCGATGCTGCCTACAGCATTCTGACTCTGTGCTTGATTGCCATTGGTGTTTCCTATTTTGCATTTTGAGACTTCACATGGTTAGAACTATCACGGGAAATCATGCAAGCAAATGCTAGTGCGGCAACTGTTTGATTTATCTTCCTGTACAGTTTCCGTCCTTGCCGTCGTTTCACATTCCGCCACGGGCCAACGCCGCTGTTTTGTCAATGTGGGTTTTCGGTGTCGAAATGGCTTAAATGTGCACTTTGTGAGATGACATGAGTAAAAAAAGATTAGAGTGCTGTCACCCGTAGCCCTTGAGGACTATTGTCATAAGGAATATGTCACATCTGACACGTTATTCCAACACACATTTTCTGTGCTCTTTGTAGCCCTCGTAGGCCAAACTGAACATAATTCTGGTATTTTAAAAGGGGGTTTTATGACTACTGTGTACCTGGAACTTTATTATGATGGGTGGGGTTTGAAAGCAAGCAAACATAAAGAACCATCTTGAGGCCGTCTAATCATTTCTGCAAGATAAATGTGGCAAATACTAGGATGCATATTTTAATCTCAAACACTCTATCAAGGACACCAATTTTTTTTTGTCCTCCCACCGGATTTATCACATCTCTTTTGATCACTGACAGACGATCGCTCTAACAACTCTGCTTCAGAACAATGTGGACAGGAATTTGTGCAAGGCAACCTCTACAATGAAATTCAATGATTTTGTGGGTGGTATAGGGGGGGATGGGCAGCTTCTTCAAAGTCCAAAACAATGCAAAGGTGGAGACAAAGGTAAAGGTTGGAGGAAAATAGGATAACAGAAGCCAGACATGTCTGAATGAAATTGACACTCGAAGACATTGGTGTCAAAGTACTGGCCCGGGGGCCAGACCAGGCCACCCAGATCAATAACAATAACAATAATTGAACAAACTGCCATCTTTGACATCTGATTTCAAAGCTAGTTGTCTATCATATTTTTGAGTAATATGTGATAATATGATGTGGCGATTAAACATTTATTTGGTTGCACTGACATGAGGGCACTCGAAGGGAAGTCTTATCTACAAAGTGGCCTGCGACAAAAGTTAGTGTGACACCCCTGCCCTAAGGAGTCACTTTGCACATCTGTCGAGCTTATGGTGGCACAGGATGAAAAGTTTTAATTTCAGCGCTGGAATGAGCTAGTGGCTCTGCTGTCTTGTGTCATTTAAAAAACACAAAAGACCATCAGTAAGCCGACTCACTGGTCCAAGGGGGCCAGACTAAAACGGGTCATTGTACTATTTATAGAAACACTATTTTGTATCGCACAATTACAGAAGAACTGAATATTTGTTTCAAAGTCAAGAGCGGACAGGCTCGTAACACTGCCAGCTTCTCTTCGTGTTCAACAAGCTTATACTGTGTTCAACAAATAACACTGAGTGCTCTTATGGGATGTGCACTGTGCACACATTTGCATGAGTGGGTGTGTCTGGTTGCCTTTACAATAGTTGGATTTCTTAGTAATAGTTGATGAATGCACTGGTTAGCATGTCCTCCTCAAAGTTCAGAGGATGCAGGTTCGATTCCACCTCCGGCCCACCCTGTGTGGAGTTTGCATATTCTCCCCGTGCCTGTGTGGGTTTTCTTCGGGCCCTCTGGTTTCCTCCCACATCCCACAAACATGCATGGTAGGCTGATGGAGCACTCCGAATTGCCCATAGGTGTGAGTGCGGATGGTTGTTCGTCTCTGTGTGCCCTGCGATTGGCTGGCAACTGGTTCAGGGTGCGATGAAGCCAGGAAGAACAGTGGGACCATCACATCAGACTCATTATGAGGTTCTGGGTTTGATTCCTGGGTGCTCTGGCTCCCTATCACATTTGAATGTAATATGCATATTAAACAGTATTATGACAGAACAGACCAGTCAAATGTATATGAATATGCAGGTACAGTTTAATATTTCATTTTGGTATATTTGGTTTGGGAGTAATCCAAATGGAGTAAAGTTAAATTATGTTAATATTGTTTTACTAGAATGACTGTTTTTAACAGACACCTAATGACTGTATAAAAATACATTTTTCAAAATAACTGACCACATCCTGGAAACAAACCAATACAGAAAACCAGTTGCACAACACTAATATAATGAAAAAAGAATGAAAAGGAGAGAAGCAATAAATATTGAGCAATACTCCAGTACTGCAAGGTACTTCAATACTAGCTGTATCACTGGAAACTCCGCCAGCCAATAATAGCCACAGACTGATAAAATTGAGAGGCAGAGAAAGATGAGTGTGACAATATTGTGATGGTTGGATGATCTTTGCTCTATTGACCCAATACAAAAAGATAGAGAATTGTCAAAATGATTTGGGAGAACAGCTTTTCCTTTTCAGCATAGTTTCTATCTTTCTTGCATACAAGGCTACATTTTTTCTTTAGAAAATAATAGAGTACATCCCATGACTGAACATCTTTGATGTGAAGCAAACTGGGTCACCGGCTTGATGTTCCAACTGCTTGCCAAGCGAACAACAGGATGGGGGTTCAATCCGTAAGCTTTATAGCAAGTGGCGCAGCTTGGCAGCCAAGCAAGCATCATAAGATCACCAGGGAGAAAAGAGGGGCTTCAAGATATGAAAAGTTGAAAATTCCAACAGTAAAAAAAAGGCCACTTTCCATTGCAAAGATGGAAAAGTGAAAGAGGAAATTTCATGTTGGATACTTTCACTGAAAATTAATGTGAACTTATGTATATCTAACACTTAAACTGTTTTTCAACTTTGAATTACTCCGTGACTTCACAGCAAATGACATTTGGAATGTCTATGAAATTGGCATCATTACTGTGCAGTCTCTGACAGAGTGATTGCAAATCAAGAAACCAAACATGTATCGTAAGTGCAATGACGAGCCGCACCCTGGAACATGAATGGTTAGAACATGTAAAAAAAAAAGTAATTAACAAATAATAAAATAAAGGAAGTAAACACAATTTAACTAACTAACTAACTAACTCACTCACTCACTCACTCACTCACTCACTCACTCACTCACTCACTCACTCACTCACTCACTCACTCACTCACTCACTCACTCACTCACTCACTCACTCACTCACTAAAAGGCACACAAGAAAGACCTGTACAATATAAAACATTAAATTTAATAAAAGGAAAAAAAAGTACATTTTCAACTGTGAAGCATTAACGTGATGAGGTCAAAATGTCATTTATCAAGCTGGGGGATCTGACATCATATATGCGCCAAGTCATGTTTTTTGTTATCTGCATGAGTACACAATGAGCCAGCATTTTCAGCCTGGAAATTTAGATTTTTCTTAGTAAAAAATGTTAATTTAATAAATTTGACAAATATTAAAATTAATCAGGACAAAAATCAAGGTTGGTTGTACACTATCTGATAGTGACAAAGTGTTGCCTAGTTACAAAAACATGAGGGTTGTGGTCATGCTCGAGCCTATTCTAGCTGACTTCGGGCGGTAGGCGGAGTACACCCTGAACTGATTTCTAGCCAATCGCTGGGCACACACAGACAAACAACTATTCACACTCGCACTCACACCTCTCGACAATTCGTAGTCCATCAGCCTCCCATACATGTTTTTTTAATGGGGAGGAAACCGGAGTACCCAGAGGAAACCCACAAGGAGAACATGCAAAATGCTGGAATTGGACCCTTTACTTCTGAACTGTGAGGCGGATGTGCTAACCAGCCTTCATCCGAGGTTGGGTCACGAGGCTTGTTTACATTAAGCCTGCCAGTCATGTAGTTTCCAAGCAGTGGGAATTGGCGGCAATACTTCTACTTCAAGCTAAATGAGACAGTGTCTATCCTCTCTTAACAAAACGCAAACAATTTTATTACTGTGTACCTTTTCAGAATCTTCACGTCTGAAGCGACACAGTTTGCTATGTAGTTTGACGTGACTGCAACTCGCCGCTGGCCCCTTTTGCATGTTATCCTTCTAGCCCATTATATTAGCAGAAAGAGAGATTGACATGTTTTCTCTTGCAAGATGTAACAACTGGGATGAGAGTGGAGCAGGATTATCTAATCAAAACAGTTTCATGAGGAAGAAGATGTGAAAATCTTTTTTTTTTTTTTTATAATGTTGCTGACCTTCAAAATGGGAGCAGCATAAGAGTGGGAGACATTCTGAATGGGCTCGGGATGGGATAGGGGTCGTTTTCACCAAGACAGGAAAGAACTACAAGTGACGACCTTCCTTAATGAGTGGAAGGAGAAACCATTTATTGGCAATACTTGTACAAAGTGGCCTCGGTCTACCTTGTTCCTATATTGTTCACCACCTCAATGTCTTAAGAAGAAATAGGAGAAATTTGCTTAAATGCATGGAGGATATGATGCAATATATTAAATGTATATTTATTGAACCAGAATGATTTTTCTGCATTGGAAATGACACGGGTGTCTTCCAAAAGATAGAATGTACACAGATCACTGTGGAAAAAAATATTTCTCAGCTGTATTTTGCACTTGGGAATGGAGTGATATGTCCAAATGTATTCATAGTTCTCATCAGAAAAAACATCATTTTCTATTATGACAAATAAAACACATGCTGACCACTTTTTTTTGCATGTCTCCATTGATATTTTTGCCCATTCGTCTTCAGCAATGAGCTCCATCTTTTACCGTATTCTTATAGCAGGACTGCCCCTAATTCTGATTTCAAGGTCACTGCTGAGATTTGAATTTTGCATTTTTCATCATAAAACCTCGACAGGAGCTTCTATGGTTATATTGTTATACATGTTTTATTCCATCTTACTCATTTTGATGATTAGTATTCCAACATCATTTTGTGTTTTTGCATAACAAGCTGCCCGAGCAGAGTGTGATGACAGATTGGGTAACAGAACAGTAATTGCATCCCCTCTTTTTTTTATTAGGTGGCAGCATGTTTTTGGTGGCTGTCATTCTAACTGACCTGGATATCCTCTGCTGTTAACACTTCATGTAAAAGTGTGATTTTCCTTTTTCCGAATTCACATTTTTTACATTTAGTTTCACACAATGGTCTAGGGCATATTTGAGTATGCTTGAGCTAGTAAGTGGTAGCTCTAACCAGGATGTCATTTAATTGCAATCTCTGTGTCTGGCTCTCAAATATTTGTTGTATTGTCCAGTGGACGTCAAAAGCAGATGTTAGGCCAAAAGGCAGTCTCTTAAAAGAGTAGTACCCAAAAGGCATGTTAATCCTGGAGCTCTCCTTGTCTAGACAGACTGAGGAGGTGTTGAACTTGGAAAGATATTTGGCTCCTGCTAAGTCTCCCCCCCAAAAAAAAAAAACTCCTGGTTGGAAGTGCTCTCTCTTAGGTTTTCTATGTACTCTAGCATGTCATCTAGAGTTTTCCTATTCCTTTAAAAAAAATCAGCATATCCATCCTCTGTATCATGGACAATTCATTATTCATCAACCAGAAGCACTTTCTGTAAACCTTTCTTCTTACCCTTGACAATGATAAATTCTAGTTCATGGGTTTTTTCCCCTCAACATCATTTTACATTTTCCCATTTGTGAAGTAGGATTTCCCCATTGTAAGCCCTCAGTCTCAGTTTAGTCTCTTAATCAATAAGCGAGTTTACCTGTAGACTTGGCAGATCAGTCTCCATCAATGCTGAACTGCAAGGGTCCTGCATATTTTTCCAAGTGAATCTGCAGGGTTTTTTTGTGTGATGTTGTGTAATGTGACATGTCGGTGAAATAAGTACATATTTGTAAAAAGAGATCTGAGGACAGTGTCATTTTGTCATGAAAATGAGTGTGGACATCTCTATGCGTACCCATCTTCTAGAAATACCACAAAAATATTTTGTATTATATGCTGAAGGATTTCATGTAGTGAGTGCCTCCATGGGGAGGTAAACACAATAGCCATACAATCGTTAATAATAGGGTGATCTTGGTGGTAATGGAGGACTGCACAGTGCATCCATGCTCTGTGTCGGTGCATGTAGTCGTAGTTGAGTTAGTTGAAGGTAAGTTGTGTGCAGGGTAAACAAATCTATTCTATTTGCTGCTCAAAAAATGATGTAAGATACTTTTGTCTACTAAAGTTACAGTGGATTTAGAGTCTATCATCTCTGTTCAAATGCAGGTTTTTGTGAATCAATAAAAGAAAGAAAAACACGTGGTTTGGAAACTGTGCTATGTGTTTTGGCTTTATTTGAAAAGTCATCACAAAAGAAATGTGCAATATATCATACCTCCACTGAAGCGTGATGGATGCAGCATCATGCTTTGGGGCTGTTTTTCTTCAGCTGGAACTGGGACCTAATCATCATGGAAGAAAAAAATTGACCAAAATTCCCAGAATTTTATAACCATCTTCATCAATTCTACTTCAGTACAGAAATACAGCCCACTTCTACTTTGTAATGAATCAGAAAATGGATCTTGTGTGCTTGTTGTAAGCCTTTTTTCTAAGTTAACTTCAGTCACACTTGAGTAAGAAAGGTTTTTTTTTGTTTTTTGTTTTTTTTCCCCAAATAAATCACATGCGTGTAATTAAAGTGAACAGAAAATTGGGGTGCAGTTATTGCTTTGACATGTTGCCTTATCAGCACTAGCTTTCCATCAGGTAAGCTAAAAAGCAGAACTAAACCCTAATGGGCTGCCAGTTTTCATCAGTGATGTGGATATTTATGCTGTCAAATATTAAATCACATCATATTTTTGTGAGTCTATCTTAGATAGCACGAGGCCGCCTTTGCTCATTTACCACAAAAAAGGAAAATTGAAATATTAGACTGGTCAACACGTCTATATATATTTTTTTAAATCAGAGATGCGAGTCAACTTTTGTAGATTTCATATTTTCATAATAATTGTTATTATTATTATTGCTTGTAATACTTAATTGCAGAGTTGGTTAGCATATCCGCCTCACATTTCAGAACTGCAGGGTTCAATTCTGGCTCTGGCCTTCCTGTGTGGAGTCTGCATCACATTTTCTAAAACTAAATCCCACTTTAAGGCAAAGGGTTTACACAGCTTGATCTGCAAGGCCCAATAAGGATACAGTTGCACCACTATGGACTTATACCTCCAATTTCTCCCTTACATATGATTTAGTTTTTTCCCTACCACCTTACTGCACACTAGTCTAGTCATTTCTTAGCATTTGTGTGGCACAACAGTGTTGTCCGTAATGCACGTTATATCTATAAACAAACATCAATCCCGGGTATTGTATTGTATGGTGTTTGTATGCTGGTGATGTGTACGTATATGTTTGGATGTCCCCTGCTGTGAGGGTGCATGTGGTGCTCTCGCAAGGAGCTTCTGCACCATCAATTGTTGTAGAAATTGTGCTGGCTCGCTACAACCCCCCACAGCCATTGTTGTGTGATTAAGGACTAGATTTGAGCCATTGCACAGAAAGCAGGGCTACAATAAGAGGGAAATAAAATTATTGTCTGCACAAGGATGAGCCTGTATTGTACAAAGCTGATTGGGGTGGGGTGCATGGGGACCAAGGACAGATAGACGGAGATGGCCATTCTCAATACTTCAACTCGCATTAACTTGTTCATATTTATGTTGTACTCTTTATTTTCTCTGTTCATTAGTTACAACTTTGTTTTATGGTCTGTACAGCACTGAAGGCACACAAAACCAAAATATAGAATGCAACATGACTATGTACAGGATGAAGAGAATAAATAATGAAATCAAGTTAGGTTAAAAAAAAGAAGCTACAGCGTGTGTGCTTACATGGAGTCCTGAATAAAGTCAGTCGCTGAAAGTCTTGCTTAGAGTCACAGAAGAGAGTCGCAAAAGGGAGATGTGTTTTTATGCAACATTCCAAACCAGTCCAGTTTGCGACATATGTTCAGATCATACAAATTTGAGCAGTTTGTATATTTGGCGTAGGAAGAAACACAATACAGCAGGACTCAGTTGATTGTCATGCACCTTCTTGTGGCATCTGATTAGTGCAATGCATCTTACAAGACGATAGTACTGTGTAAGAAACAGTATTTCTAAAGCTTGGTTATGATTGATGCATTTGCACGTCCGCGCGGAAAAAAAAGTTGACGTCAACCACACCGCCTCGCACGTCCACATGGGCCAAATCTCTACATCGCGTACCTGCCGAGATTTCTAAACTACAAGTAAACTCTCGTGAGGAAAAAAAAATGTTGTAGCTCTAGTAAACAACAGTGTTTTCTACTGCCCAATTCTTTGCTTTTTATTTATTGATGTTAAATGCATGCTGACTGTTCAACCCAAACTGTTGTTAACTATTTTTTATTGAATTAAAAAAATAATCATTTATTACTTCTACTTTGGTGATGTGTTTTTCATATGCAGATGACGCTCTTCACTGCTTCCTATTGTCTCGAAGAATATCGACTAGCAAGCCAGGCAGATTATGAAAGGCTGTTAAAGTGGTGCCAGCCAGACTCCGCATGTCTCATTTCCGTGCGGAATGTACTTGCGTCAAGCATAAACAAAGCTTTAGTGCTCTTTTTGTGCATTTAACAATGTGAGCTATCACACATTTGTATAAAAATAAATAAATATTCTGTGATACTTGTTCAGTGTATAGGACAGGAGAGCAGACAAGAAAAAACACTGTACCCAGGCTTCAGTATTTCGGATGTACAGTTATTATGTTTCTGACCCGAAAACCCCACCACACCCCCTGGCCCACAGCACAATGAGCATTCCGGTTCGAGCAATCCAGCTGGCTTATGTTGACAGAGGGTGTAATCAGGTCAGACCCGGAGTGAGGATAGAGTGATTAAACAGCAATTCTAGGTCAAGTGGTGATTCAAATTCACTGTATCCTAACATCTGCTTCATCCTGACGGGATGGGCAGGGGGTGGGAGATTGGGGTCCTCTGGAAAGCGGGTATACTGAACGGGTTATAAAAAAACATAGCCTATTTATGTAACATTTGGCGGAAAAAAGCACATCCTCAACTGGCTACATCACATGGCTGTCAATAGATAAAATATCTGCGCAGTTACATTCTGTGCTACAATTTGACAAAGTGACGTGTCCGTTACGGATATTTCACACTGTGGAAAGTAGAGGCGGGGAAAGAGGACAAGGCACTTGCTTCAAAACGTCACATGGGGTTTGTATTTGTGATGGAGCTCAATTTTATGCCGGTTGGTGCTCTACAATTTCCAGGTAGTCTGGCTCAGTATGTAAATTGGCTTTGAGTTCAAAGTACTCATTCTTAGTTTGCTCGAGCATAACCTTGCGCGGCCTGGAGTACATGATTGTCTCCATTAACTTTAACTCCTGCTGGTGCCCTGGGACCTGTCTTTCTACAGCAGGCTGAAGATGGGCCATGTTTTTTCGAAGGTATTCGGTTATTCCAAGCTGCTGCAAGTCTTTCTCTCGCTCCAAGATATTCCTATACAAGGAGTTGGGGTCTCCAAGCGTAACAAACTCGCCCGGGCATTCCCCTGCCATGGGTTTGAACTTGGAGCTCGGGTTTCCTGTAAGTGGGGAGGTGTTCTCTTTCTCCATGATACTTCGGCAGACATGATTCTTGGAGCTGGATTGGTCCAGGCCATAATCCAGATCGGTATCGTGATCTTTGTGCTGAGAGCAGTAGGTGGGGTTGCGACATATCTGCACAATGGGACTGTGCGATCTCTCTTCGTACAGTGAGGCGGACCCAGGTCTTTGTGTCAGAGTATGGTGTGTTGTTTTCTGCCCATACATGCTATAATGTAAATGGATTGGGCTGCTGCTGCTGTTTTCTCTTGGATGATCTCCTGCTACTTTTCTTTTTGCTCTGCGGCGGCGCCTGTGCACCATAAACACAACCAGCCCGGCTGAGCAGAATATAATCATCAGGACCAAAACAAGAAGGCTAAGGATGAGCACAGAGAGTGGGACGGTGTCTGTGAGGGAGTTGAGCAAGCCTCTTCCAGTGCCATCGGGGCCCAGCGTGGCGGTCACGCTTTCCTCTCCATCTGGAACCAAAGACTGGGTATCCAAACCGGTGCATAGCACATTGTGACGAAGGCTTCGCAGATCAGCCTGCATCACTTTCTTTGGGGTGTGGCATAAAATGGAGCCCACTACTGTGTCTTTTCTCAGTTTTTCCACCCACTGTTTCAGGCTAAACAAGTCACAGCTGCAGTCCCAAGGGTTGTCCTCTAAATAAATCTGCTCTAATGAGTCTAGTTGATCAAGCACATTGCTCACTGGCAGGTGCATAAACAGATTTTTCCTCAGATTCAATTTAGTGAGGGGTGCATTGCGAAATATCTGTGGAGGAAGAGAGCTGAGCAGGTTGTTGTTTAATGACAACAGATTAAGGTTTGGCAGGGGATTAAATGTGCCCGGAGCAATGTCCTTGATAAGGTTATATTCCAGATACAAATACTCTAGATTGTGGAGACCCACAAACATGGTGGAATGCAGTTTGTCAATTCGGTTGCCATTCAAATGCAGTTTTTTCAAACTGTTCAAGCTAAGGAAAGTCTCATTGTCAATGTAATCAATTCTATTGTTTGCCAGATTGAGCAATTCTAAGCCATCATGTGTGACAAAGTCATACCTGTAGAGTTTCTGAATCATATTTCCCGTCATGACCAATTTTGTCGGGCTTTGAGGAGGTACTCCGATATCTGACACCTTTTGAATTCCTCTGTCTTGACAATGCATCAAAAAACCCGCCACCGGGTAATTGTGACACGAACAATGCTCTACACAAGGACTACCCGGAATGTGAGATGGTGTGGGTTGCTTGGCGTCGTCTTTGGCGTCAGTCAACTTGGGAATCTGTGCTCCTTTGGATGACGGTGTAACAACCATATCCAGTGACTTAGAGGGCTCTTCTAAATTGATATCGGCGTGGGATGGACAGAGAACTTCTCGCTTGACTTTAGCTAAGATGCTCCCCTTGAAGTTGTGTGGTGTGCTGCAAACCACCTCCCCAATAGCAGACTGGCCCCTCATATTCTCCATCCAGATTTTTAAATGCAATATATCACAGTCACACACCCAGTCATTGTCCTCCAAGAGTAGTTCCATAATCCGGCCGATGTGCTCCAAAAACCCGACATAAGGCAGCGTCTGGAGTTTATTGCCTCGTAGGTCCAGGTGGGTGAGAGGCACAAAACGAAAAATGTTATTTGGTAAAAACTCAATGGAATTATCATTAAGGATTAGGACCTTGAGGCGGATAAGTTTGTTGAAGGCCCCTGGTTCAATGACTCGAATGAAATTTGTGTCTGCTTGGAGAAACTCCAAATTCCCCAGGCCTTGAAAAGTGTCCTCTTTGAGAGTGACCAAGAAATTTCTGTTGATGTGGAGTTTTTTCAGTGAAGCAAGGGCACTGAAGACTCCGGGTTCCAGCTCTTGTATGCTATTACCGCCGACATGTAGAGAAAGGGCATTCTTGAGCACTTCCATTTCTTCTGCACGAAGCTCAACCAAGTCATTATTGTAAAGGTTCAAATGGAAGGGCACATTTGACAGAACATTTATTTGTGATATTGCGCTGATGTTTCTCTGCTCGCAGTTGATATAGAAGATACCGTCCTTTGTCTCACAAGAGCACAAGGAGTCACAAGACTCGCTAATGAAAGTCGACGGCTTCAAGGGATGGGAATCTTGAGATTGGGCCGCCCTTAAAATCAAGGTGACAAAAACGATGCAGGGCAACATGATGGTCTGTGATACCTGTAAAAACAAAAAGTGGATGGGAGCAGAGAGGAGAAAACAACATTAATAGGAAATAATTTCATGTTTTGGATACTAAAATGACAGTCAGTTGCAAGGTAAAATGTCTAAAACGGTGTACAATGGATATTTAGTGGCTAATGTGGACTCAATACACTTTAACAATTTACAGAAAAAAATATACAGCGAGTGCTGATTTCAAGGCTGACAGAAAACACAGATGGCATATTTTCCTGTGACTCACAGTGGGATAATGATAATGCTGCATTTGAAAATATGTCTCTCTTTTGACTCAGTGTTTAGCCCTGCCTATGCCATGCATCTATGTGACTCACAGAGCTACTTGATTCAAATGTCATCCCATGTTTACCTCAAGAACACATTTGTAGGAACATTTTAACCACTTATCACCCAGCAGGACTGAATGGATACCAACACAAACGATGGCATCTGAATTGGTGCGACATAAACAAAAGGTATCCATTAATCGGATTTAAGTTACAATAGAACAAAGGGTGAATACATCTTATTAAATGTCTGTGTTATATCTTGACCCATGAGTATATAACTATTATAGGAATGCATTCTTTAACAAAACTCAGCAGCCGGAATACTCCATGGCACAAGACTGTGTAAGGAAACCTATGACCCATTCATTAATACATTATTGTTTGTCCCTACTTCCTTAGTATTTGAAATTGCGAAGATGTGCGACTTGGTTAATGTCTGTGTGTGTAAGTCTTGAACATAATGTTATATTAAATTCAACAAAAATGCCTTACGCCAGTTTGTGTGTGTGTCTGTGTGTGTGTGCGTGCGTGCGTGTATGTGTGCGTGTGCTTAACATGAAAGACAAGCTTAATAGATAACAACACAAACCATCTTAGATATAAAAAAAATAAAAAATAAAAAAAACACGTGTACCATTGTCGTGGGGGTTTGCCGGGGGGACTTGAGGAACTTGTGATATATTATACAAATCTAACATGAACATTTTTTTTGATTATTTTACCCAGCCCAAATGCACTAAACATATTTACCTGAATGAAACCACTAAACTCATTAAAACACCCTTTGGGTAATATTGTGCCGGTTATTACTCTCTCGTCAACCAGTGGGACAACATCATTCAGTGGAAACAAAAGGAAGTTTCACAGTTTTCCGAGACCCACTTTTTAAAGTGGTCTCAGTTCACTTCAAAATGAACTCTGGTGCGGTTTGCGCCAGGTGCATAGATACGAATATGCAAATATGCAGAGTAGGAATGCAGCGTGTAGGACTCGCATGTTTTCCTCTGCTTTTGATCCAGACCAAACCAGCAGACCAAAGGACTTTTCTGGTCTGAATACACCCTTAAAAATACACTCTATAGTGGTGGCGGGAAGGAAGAATTGCGAAAAAGCAGGGGTTCACTATCCTTCAGCCTTGCCAGCATTTAGACACGGTATAAAGAGCTTCGCTTTCGCTTTCCTTGTTCGGCAGCTTTCTGCGTCTCACAATGCAAACATTCGTGCCACAATTGATGGAGTTCCAAGGTCACTTTCCAGACACAACTCAGACACTGAAGCGCTGCATGGAGGACTGTTATCAAGAGGATATTTTCAGATCAACATAAATGAAACACCAAGGCCCGGAAATCAAACAGGACTGTAATGTAGGCAGACAACTGAATAAATAACCTTGTCAGTCGGTTGCAGTTTAACTAAAACGATGAAACGTGTTTCACCACAGGGGTATGCAGAGTGTATGGGGGATTGGGTTGGGAGGGATTGGCCCACATAGACAATGGCTCCGGCATCCCCTTGAATGTGGGCATCAAGTTATCTTAAGTATTGTTAATCAGACATGCCTGACTTTCTCTACTGCACATGCGATAATGACACTGATACTGCCAAGGACGGAAGCAGTTCCTTAGTCAAAGGAATTATATTGTAATGTGTGTTATTACAATTATTATATTACAGACATGTGCAAGGTATATTCCAAAATCACAGGAAAGTGTTTTTATCAGTCCTAAAAATCCCAGAGGCTCTGAGAATATAAACAAGGAAGTAACCTGGACGTCCGGCACACCAAAAACACCTGTGGTGTGGAACAAACTAATAGGTCCTTAGTTTCAGGAGTTATGTCATTTAAAGTAAAAGCTTACTATATATACATTTTTAAAATAAATCATTAAATATCATATTGGAATGAAAGTACACATTTTCCACAACCCAATGTTCCGGTAAACATTTATACAAGATGTGCATTTTTATTTTTTTTGCCATATTTCTATGTATAATTGTCCATCCATCCATCCATCCATCCATCTTCTTCCGCTTATCCGGGGTCGGGTCGCGGGGGCAGCAGCTTTAGGAGGGACTCCCAGACTTCCCTCTCCCCAGCCACTTCATCCAGCTCATCCCGGGGGATCCCAAGGCGTTCCCAGGCCAGCTGAGAGACATAGTCTCTCCAGCGCGTCCTGGGTCGTCCCCGGGGTCTCCTACCGGTGGGACATGCCCGGAACACCTCCCCAGGGAGGCGTCCAGGAGGCATCCTGATAAGATGCCCGAGCCACCTCATCTGGCTCCTCTCAACGTGGAGGAGTAGCGACTCTACTCCGAGTCTCTCCCGGATGACCGAGCTTCTCACCCTATCTCTAAGGGAGAGCCCGGACATCCTGCGGAGAAAACTCATTTCGGCCGCTTGTATCCGAGATCTCGTTCTTTCGGTCACGACCCATAGCTCGTGACCATAGGTGAGGGTAGGAGCGTAAATCGACCGGTAAATTGAGAGCTTTGCCTTTTGGCTCAGCTCTCTCTTCACCACAACGGACCGGTACAGGGTCCGCATTACTGCCGACGCTGCACCGATCCGCCTGTCGATCTCACGCTCCATCCTCCCCTCACTCGTGAACAAGACTCCAAGATACTTGAACTCCTCCACTTGGGGCAGGATCTCATCCCCGATCCGGAGAGGGCATTCCACCCTTTTCCGATCGAGGACCATGGACTCGGATTTGGAGGTGCTGACCCTCATCCCGACCGCTTCACACTCGGCTGCGAATCGTTCCAGCGAGAGCTGGAGATCACGGCCTGAAGAAGCCAACAGCACCACGTCATCTGCAAAAAGCAGAGACGCGATGCTGAGGTCCCCAAACCGGACCCCCTCAACGCCTCGGCTGCGCCTAGAAATTCTGTCCATAAAAATTATGAACAGAATCGGTGACAAAGGGCAGCCTTGGCGGAGTCCAACCCTCACTGGGAACGAATCCGTCTTACTGCCGGAAATGCGGACCAGACTCTGGCATCGGTGGTACAGGGACCGAACCGCCCTTATCAGTTGGCTCGGCACCCCGTACTCCCGAAGCACCCTCCACAGAACCTCCCGAGGGACACGGTCGAACGCCTTCTCCAAGTCCACAAAACACATGTGGACTGGTTGGGCGAACTCCCATGCACCCTCGAGGTGGCTAATAAATGCCAGAATAGATGTTAAAAGACACAAAGAACAGAACTAATATAATCAATCTGTGACAAGTCAACACACCATCAAGCATTTTTTAACTCAAAATTTCCAGTTTTTCACCCATTTGTTTACGCTCGCAGCAGTATCACATGCTGATGGTACAAATGGACATTTTACAAATTTTCCACTCCCCAGTCACACCAGTTTATATTTGCGTCTCTGTTGAACCACCCACTCTATTGTCGTTCCACTAGTGCCATGTTCTAGAACAGAATTCTTCGTTTGAAGCAAAAACCTAGTGACGTTAAAAGACAGATTCTTTGGCTTGGTATTTCAAAGTCAGTTTCATATAAAACCTAAGTAGGCAAGCTGTTGTTGCATATGCACACATAAAGAAAGTCAGTTTCATATAAAACCTAAGTAGGCAAGCTGTTGTTGCATATGCACACATAAAGAGAGTCTGACATCGAAGCAGTATGGCAATTTCCTTTTAATATTTTATCGGTGGTTCTCATACCCAAGATGTTCTTCTTAACTCAAAATAAAAACCAGACTATCATACAGCAAAATCAGATGGTGAATATTGTTAGCAGAAGCCAAATATAGAAGAACATTAGTTTCACATGTATTTGTACCTGCATTTTAAACAGACTGTCATGGTTCTTTGTCTCGTCAAGAAGCTCAAAGTTGCATGGCACACGTCACAAGAGCGTGAGATAAAACATCTTTCAGCAGTAGTCTCCCTGCTCTACATACACCATTCAAATATGCATAGCTTTGCAGTCCGGACTGTTTTAATTTCTGGTGCCGCTAAAGCCCATTGAGAGGTTCCCACATGCACATTTGCAAAGCCACTTCATGCTTTATCGTTCTGACCATTATGACAACTCAGAATTAATTTTTGACTCCTATTTGCTTGTTGAAGCATTCTGCGAACATTGTGAAACCTCATCCTAAGACAAACATTAGTGTAGTTCTGACGTTGACAAACCTCTGCAATGCACAACTGCTCATTGTTACATTGAAAAGGGGGCACCGCCAAGCATGTGATTTTTACTGACAGAGTTTTCCGTTTAATTTGTGTGCCTCGTGAACAGAATGCCCCACGTGTTAGTGTTATTTTTATCGTTAGTCTCACACTTTGCAGGGAATCAACTCAATACATGAATCAGAATATAGAGAGTGCAGAGTTGTAAGCATATAATTAGAATTGGCATCATGCAGTGTTCCACTCAGCAGTTATTATTGGAATACAATAAAATTCAGCAAACTGTGAAGCCCAATTCCGGTTCCCAATTTTAGTTGGTCTGTGAGCCACAATCTTTGGATTTTGAATCATAATGTCAATCAAAACAACTGTCTGTATACATTTTGAGAACAAAGTATAGTCATGACTCTGGAATTTGCTTGTTTTATAGGTCATCATCAAAATCTGCAGTTATTTCTTCACATTTTATTCATGGGCTTCACCCTCATTAACACGTTACAATATCTGCATTCATGGTGATTTATTGTGACAGCAGCAATGCTGAGGAAGTACACTTTTTTTTACAAAAGTTTCAAAATAGAATGGACCTTCGAAGTAGGATCAACAAAAAAGAGCTGAAAAACGGTGCAGAATTTTAAACACATGGGAATGATTTCATCCTGGGAAATTTCCTCATTCAATTACTGAGCGCCGCGTTTACATTTGCCTTTTGGTGGACTTTTGTTTCTAACTGAAATCATGCATGGAGAGCGTAATATTTCAAAAGGAGCGTCACGTTCCACCTCTCTGTGCAATATTCTACATGACGGTCTTAAAATTCCTTCAGGCTTCATCTGTTCTTCACTACTTGAATTGCTCGATTCAACATGGCAACCGCAGTCAGCGAGAAAGGCCACAGGGTCCTGGCAATGATCGTCTTATGATTTCCTCCATAAATAGGTGTTGCTGCTCTCTCAAACCTCTCTCAAACGAGGCGATACTTGCGCAGTAAGAGATTATAAAAGATTTTACTATATTATGATGACATAAGTATCGAAATATGGGAACTTGGTGTGGCAGTAAAAACGTCAATTATATGAACCAGCTTCTACTCTCCTTTTTTTAGGTTGACGCTTCTGAAGTTCTTCCACTAAATTTATCCAACAGTGTTTGATTGACTTAATATAATCACAAGGTCGCTGTGATGATGGAACAAAAACAGGCCTGGTAGGAGTAAATTATTAAAATTGAGTGGTTTAGCACCACTTTTGATCAATAATTTACTCTGTGTGGAGACAGTTGACAATATTGTTGCTGTCCAATGACAAGCCTGTCTATCCCGTGTTTTTTTTTTTCTTCCAGGAGCAATAAAAACAAGACTGCAAAATATGTCAATAAAACACACCACAAACGACAAAGGGTCTGGTGCTATCAGGAATTTGAGGCACAGTGAAAAAATATCACTTTGGAGCCCCTCCTCTTCAATATTGAAGATAGTCTTAGACTCCCACTCTGATTGCATTTTGTGATGTTTAAGTTGGCTCAGGTAGATAATTTAGTTCCTCCTTGACCAAAAACAGTTTGTTTATTCTACATTTTCATGATTCATGCATGTCAGATGAGTTATGACACAATGAATAAAACAAATACTGCAGGTTTCTTGGAAAACATCCATTAAGGGTGTGAAACTGACTAAATGAAAATATGCAATATAATATTGCAGTATGCAACATAATAATCATGCCCAACCGTGCATATATTCAACACAAGTTATGGTGGTCAGTATCAGTCTCTGCCCTTGTAGTGACAAAAGCAACAGCAGCAGCAGTAGCAGCTTTAATACAGGTTAGGAATAGCACTGTTCACGGTATGTTTACTCCCCTCAGGCATTGCATGAATTAACAAAATGACGAGACTCTGTTGGCCTGCACTGTCTACCCAAAGAACAGTGTTGGAAAAACAATTCAGTAAGATTGTAAGTTAAAAAGCTCTTCAGCATGTTCTAGCATGTCAAAAAAACAAAGTCAAGACATGAAATCAAAACTCTCAATGCTGTCATGATCTGTTTTTGGATGGCTTTAAATGTGAGGCTGCATTTATTGAACAGTCACAAGCTAAAATAATGCTTAATCATCTAATCAACCTCTCTACAAACCACAAACACAATTACTTGGAACTAACTGGATTCTTCAGCTGCTGAAAAATAATAATTGAATATAATGAAATGGTTGTTACGTGACTGCAACCATCCATTGTGACAGCCAAAGCAAAGAATCCTCTGCAAGCAACTTTTTTTTCTTTTTTTCTATCTGTGTTATTCATCTCTCTGGCGATTATACAGGCATGTGTCGCTGCAAAACAATTCCTGCCTGTAGAGCCGTCATCCTTCGACCGAGTCCCTCGGAGGTCAGAAGCCAATGGTCGCGTGTGGCCACTATTACATCAAGTCCAACTGCGTTTGCTCTCAGGCACAAACGAGAAGGGAGTCAAAGAGAGTGTAACTTGTTGCATGCAGCCAGGCGCGGTTTCATTTCAGTGACACACACAAACATCTCCTCTGCTTGACTGTGCAGAAATGTGACTGTATTTGTGTGCCTTTTTTATGCACACGTGCGCACTCTGGTCGCATGCAATTGCGCCGTGCAGTGATCCCGGGAGCCAATTACTGAGGAAGTGAGGGTCCCTTTTTCATCCGTAGTAATGGAAGTGATGTGGCTCACCCTGCAGGGTCAACACCACTACTATGCCCTCAAATGCGTAAGAGCAAGAGAGATTCACTCCAATGTAACCCTGATTTAATGATACTTCCTTCAACTAAGGAATATCCACTTTTCCTTTTGCCACAGCACATTTCGCGTGTTTCTTTCTTTGGCGACCACTGTTGCACCATTTGGTAACCCAATGTAAACCTCAGGGGCTGTTGTATAATCTTTTGTGGTTATTTGCTCATGGTAATATAACTAAGAGGTACTCCCCATACTCATTTAGTCTGGCTTCTTCCCACTTTCCAGAAACATGCCCGTTAGTGGTATTGAAAACACTAAATTGTCCATTGTTTATGTGTAAATGTGGGTGTGAATGTCAATATTGTGCCTGCGTTTGGCCTGCGTTTGGCCTGCGTTTGGCTGTGCGTACCCTGCCTCTCGCACAAAGTCGGATGGCATGAACTCCATTTCACACGCAACCCTAATAAGCATTACGGAAAGTGTATGGATAACTAGCATGGCAGAACCACAGATTTTTAGATTAATGGATGCTTAAATTTTGTTCCCTCAATTTATGAAAATATGAGTTTTTTATTGGCATTTATGCAGAAAGTAGAGACTCTTTTTAGATTAATGGATGCCTAAATTTTATTCCCCCAATTTATGAAAATATGAGTTTTTCAATGGCATTTATGCAGAAAGTAGAGAATCTGTAATGCCTAAACATCCATGAGGTGTGAAATTACTCATCCAAGTAATTTTATCAGATTTTTTTCCCCTGTATTGTGACATCACAAGTCAGCTAATCTACATAATACTGTTGACTCACAATATTTCTTCACTCACACTTTTTGCTTCTTTTCTTTCCAGACTACATGGAAACACATAATCACTATTGGTATAATGGTGGTGGCGACTCCACTGTCCCAGCTCCATCTACCTGAGTTCGAAGTGGTGCCGCCAGTATGTCACTGGTTTAGGGGCACAAGTGGCCAAGTCACCAGTTTTGAAGGCTATGAGAAGTGAGGTTTTACTGACGTACACTCAGGCACGCGAAGCTAGCGTCCTTTACTTTGCGTTAGCTCGGTTGCTGTGGATTGCATTTGAACGTTTTACTCTACACCTCACAGTTAGAGTGCGGGTTCAATTCCACCTCTGGCCCTCCCTGTGTGGAGTTTGCATGTTCTCCCCGTGCCCGCGTGGGTTTTCTCCAGGCACTCTGGTTTCCTCCCACTTCCCAATATACATGTTTGGTAGGCCGATTGAGCACTCCAAATTGCCCCTAGGTGTGAGTGCGAGTGCAGATGGTTGTTCGTCTCTGCGTGCCCTGCGATTGGCTGGCAACCGGTTCAGGGTGTCCCCCGCCTACTGCCCGATGACCACTGGGATAGGCTCCAGCTCGCCCGCGACTACCGTGGGATAAAGCGGTAGAGAAAACGGATGGATGGATGGATGGATGATGATGCCTGGAGAGGCACAGAGCGATCACGTCATCATTTCTTTTTTGCCAACTCCATTACTCATGGACATCAGGCAAGAGCATAGGTTTTCAATGGAGGATATAAATAAGTAGGTTACCCACGAATTTCACACATTTAGCACATTGCGATGGCTGCAATGTCAAAGTGTCTTGTGATAGACAATCATGGGGAGAGATTGAAACGGTCGAAAGTGTGGTTACATTTCTCAAAGGTTGATGGTGACGATAAATGTTGCCAAACATGTTGCAATGAATCATTAAAAAAAGTGTGGAGAAACACAAGCAAGCTCAACGAACATCTAGAAAATTTGCATCCCAGCTCACATATGAGCTTTTTGCTGTCCAACTGCATGTTCTGTATTTCTGTACACTAAATAATTGTTTTTGTAATGTTAAACCTCAGAATTATGATTTATTCAACGTTTTTTTTTTCTGTAAGTTATTGCTTTATGTGTTTTTTTTATTAGATGTTGTGAGACAAGTTCATTTATCTGCATAAAAACAGTGTTGATATTTTCTTTCTTAATACAAATGTCGTTAAAGGAACTGATCAATAAGCAGTATTGCTAAGAGAAGTAGTATTGTTAAAATCTTAAGCATACCCATCCCTAATCGTGAGGTTCCTTAAAATGCCTGGGTCAAGATTGGTGCAAATTCTGAATTTGCAATTTAGATCCCTTCAATTTCTGTAACCGCATATCCATGTAAGAGTTAGAACCTATTTCAGTTTACTTCTAAACAAAAGGCACACAAAATCGCCAGATAACC
Organism: Syngnathus floridae; assembly: GCF_059516105.1. Classification (NCBI taxonomy): domain Eukaryota; kingdom Metazoa; phylum Chordata; class Actinopteri; order Syngnathiformes; family Syngnathidae; genus Syngnathus; species Syngnathus floridae. The sequence goes on along the minus strand of NC_142414.1, from coordinate 10,083,025 downwards.
ATTCAGCCATCTAGTTTCTATAGCATTTATCCTTTCGGTTCAAATTTGCCCCAAAGTTTGCCAGTCAGTAACCAGCCACATGTAGGAAAACACACTTTTACACTCCATTTCACACTTAAGAATTTAGGGTTTTCAGTGAAACTATCAGGCATGTTCTTGGAAAGCAAGAGGAAGTCCCGGTATTTAACGAAAACCCACGCAAAAGCAGAGAGAACATACAAACTTTGCACAGGAAGGCTGGAGCTGAGATACAAACCCAGAACTTCAGAAATATATTGACCATGCTAAGCCAATAAACTAATACTGAAATTAAATAAGCACTAATGGCTGTGTTAATGCTTTGGATAATAAAATAGCCTAACAAATCCCAATCAAGCAATGTTCAAGAGTGTAGGACCCAGACATTGCATTTAATTTCTAAAAAAGAACAATTATGAAACTGGTGTCAAAAATGCTGGATGGACTCGGGTATTTTGAAAGTACAGTAGTCATTGATCCTGACTTTGGGCAGTGGGCGGGGTACACCCTAAAGCGTTTGTTCCTAACTAAACACCGTTGCTGCTTTCCGATTGGTTCTTTATACCGATTATAATGTACCTGGAAAACACCTGGTTCACTCAAACAACCTTCTGCAAACCTAACACGCCCATAATAAACAGTTCCGTGAGAAAATCAAATAAATAAATTTAGATACTGTGAGACTAATGGAAGTGAAAGGGCGCAGCATGAGTCTGGAGCGTGCCGCCGTCAATTGTGTCACGGGGCAAACATCCAGGTGGGCTCAAGGTTAGATGTCAAGTTCAAGCTATAATGTGGGAAAAAATGAACGACATTGAGTTCTTACCAATAAAAAGTGATGGTGAAAAAGCTATTCCAAATGACAGCGCGCGGTAGATTACTCCATCGGTGCGCAAGTCTCGCAGCGCCGAGGGTGAACTTCTTCCTCGAGAAAGAGTCAAGTCTCCGCTTGTCCCGGTCACTGACACGCTGTCACACGCGTGGAAAAAAAAAAAAAAAATCCTTTCCCCTCTGATACCGGCGAGATGAGCAACACTGGTCCTCCGCCACCTTCCCCAGAATGATTGGGTTTAAATTCCCAATTTAAAGGAATTGGGAAGAGGAAAAAAAAGTCGGGTGCCTTGCAATAAAACGTCAGATTTATTTGTTGTTTTTACTGCACAAGCAGACACCACAATAACAAAGGTGTGATCTGTAACCTTCTGTCCTCGCAGCGCCGTGCGTTGTAAAGCGTTAACAACTCTGCGACGCCTTGGCTCTTCTTAATTTGCATGATGTGGAGGTGCAATACAGCGAAAGGGGAGTTGGGTCAAGCTTAAAAGTAAAACGCAACTACACATCCGGAAAAGCTTGACAAAATAAGAGCGTCATCATATATGGAGCTTCATAACTGCGCCTTTTGTTTGGTATCTGAAGACATAGTTGTATTTTTAAATACAACGTAAAATTTGTAATATTGTATTGTATTGTAATAGATGGAAATAATAAATCATTGACACACACAAAAAATACATAAATGCACGTGTTTCAAAAGACTATTTCCGGTATTTAGCAGTCCAAATGTGTAGTCTAATAATACAGCAGGGAGCTGTTAGACTCAACTCCCTCTTGGAGTATTTTACAGAGGGGGGGAATGAATTGATGTGCTTTAAATAGATTGGCTGGAGCTCTATTCAAATGGTTGCTGTTATATAATAGACAGGTAGCAAATATTCTATAAATATATTCTATCATCCAGTGCAGGTTAACGAAAATGATGAGATAAAAGAAAAGTCTAGAATGCAGAAAAGGTTAATCAAGTGTGTGCATGCCTGTTTGTTCAGCTCGAATGGTATCTTTTGAGGCTGAGACAACCTTTGACCTCCCCATTGGTGCGTATGATACAATGCGATTATTCCAGCTCATGCCTCTATATGACAAACCTCAAATGATAAGTGATTCATCCCCCATCTAAATTCTCTGCAGCCTTTACAAGCTGATCGCTTTCAGATGAGCGGTGATGTGGCTTTACACAGCTTGGAGCCCAAGTGGGTTTGTCACCAGATTTAGGGTGAATTATAGTCCCATCTGGAGCATCAGCAAGTTCCTACAGAGCTTCACTCGTGACCCAGTCTGAGCATAGGATCAGAAAGTGAATAATTTTGGCAAATTAGAAGCTACAAGAAGCAGTTTCTCGACATTTGTTCAAATGCCAATGCCTCTGATGAAATTAAAATGTCTTTGCAGAGCTACTCTTTAAATAACCCGCAGACATGACTCTTTTAGAGTAAATATACTGTACCAGACTCGATCCTCTTAGTGGCGCCCAGTGAGAGAGAGCTCTTGAGCTTCGTCATTTCGTATGGTAATCAAACCAATAAAGCTATGTGCTCGTGGAGGATTTCATCAGGTCAGCAAGGTTGAGTGATGGTTTGAGCATACTAATAGTGCTGATATATTGTATGAATCTGTGCTCATTGTTTGATAATTGGGATATTTAGCAGAGGTATGATTTATGGTGCGTTACATAATTTTGAAGATATATTTTCATAATTGGGTGGTCCACTGGAGTTAATATGAGTGTGTCATAGCTAAATTAGTAGACTTTACAGTTTTACTTCAAATGCTTCAACACTGTACTAGTTTACCTTCGCAATCACTCATGCGTAAAACATGCGTATAATGCGTCTTATTGCTTACTTACAATCGATGAAGTCTTGCAATTGATTAAAAAAAAATAATGCAATGATTTTTGGGGGGCAAATCAAACGATGAACTTAAAACTTTGAATACAGTATTCATCGTCATAAAGTTATTATTTTGGGGGTTTGAAGTGTTAATTCCTACTGATCTATTTTCAGAATGCACAGCTTCAATTAGTTAAAAAAAAATGTCTGCACCAATTTTAATTGGGGGGTTTCTCAAACCAACACAACACCTGGGGTGCTGAAGGTTGAAGCTTGTCTTATGACTTGACAAGGCCAAGTTCTTTTAATGTCTCATTTGTGATGGCTGCAGTGGTTAATGTGTCATTGCCAGCATACAAGATTTCTTAGACAGCAACAACAATGGCAAAATGACTCGAAGATCTGAATTGGCAACGACTGGAATGAAAACTACTAAAACACATATGTTACAAAATTCAGTAAAGCAAGTTTCACACTGCTTTGGGCTGCGATGGTGATTTTGCTCCCTGCCAGAAAAGGCAACAATGTAAATAAACTCCACCACTGCTGCCAAGAACAGCAGTCAAATACACAGCATTAATTACCAAGTTTGAATCTTGTGGTCTTCCAAGCTACTGGTACACATGAAACTTGTTGAGGGTTATTTAAGCAGATACTCAACATTGGCTTCAACTGTATAAAACTGATTCCCAGTGCCAATGTTAGAAACAAACCCCGAGTCATTTGACAGAGGTAGAATGTTTGAGAAAAACACGGTGAATGGCTTGAACGGTTGATTTTCTTTTGAGGTGGTGTCGGAAGTCTCATATTCACAAGGGACTATATGTCTGATGTGTGAATTGTCAGGTTGAAAACAAGATGCTACGCAAGGTATAGTTCTCACAAAAGACTCCAATAGTAGTTTACTTGTCCTACATTCAAACATTTAAGAAAGTCTCTGCCAACATCAAACGGGTAGACAGCATTTTGAGGATAGCAGCAATGAAGAAGAATAACTGATTGACCCTTGAGCAAGGCATTGTTCCCCCACAGTCAAGACCTGGAGCACTGTCTGTGTGCCCCTTTTACTCTACATCTCCACTCCCATGCCTGCATGTGCGTGAGCTGAATCTGTGCAAAACAAAATGTAAAAGACAGTGTGAGTTGAATTCATTTGAATGTTCAGTTGTTATCATGAGCTGATGTTGCATTTTTAGCTGTGTTGTTTTGCTTACGCTTGACCTGTAGTCAGTTCAGTCCTGATTATCCTATCAAAATGTAGTTTGCAGCAAAGCTAAGCCCGTTTTTTCTGAGTACAGGAACGACACACTTATTAAAAACCTATGTGCAGGTTTATTTTTTATTATGCCAAGTTATCAAAATTCAGCCGACCAGCTAGGCCAAGTGAAAGACACTGCGAAGCCTGCTCCAAAGCCACACAACTCAAATGTTCTAAGAACTCCAATATGGCCAAACACCTTGCTAGCCTGCACAAATAATCAGAAGTGATTGTAAATGACATTTGCCTCACACCTCTGGGATTGGGGATTCCAATCTCACTTCTGGCCTTCCTTTGTGAAATTTGCATGATCTCCCAGTGGCCTGTGCTAGCATGGATTTTTTGTCAAGTTCCTCCCAAAATATGCACATTAGGTTTAATTGAAGACCAAATTTTTCATAGGTTTGAAAGTGAGCATGAATGATTGCAAGTGCCCTACAATTGACTTGCTTTCAGTCCAGTGTGTGAATCGTCTCTCACCCAAAGTCAACTGGGATTCGCAGCTCAAATGTAATTGGGGATAGCGGTACAGAAAATGGATGGATACAAATTTTGTTACAGCAATAGCTTTATTTTTTCTATTGGTGTGCGATACTGTGTGTGTGTGTGTATGTGTGTATGTGTGTGTGTGCATGTGCGTGTGTATGTGTATATATATATATATATATATATATATATATATATATATATATATATATATATATATATATATATATATATATATATATATATATATATGTGTGTGTGTGTGTGTGTGTGTGTGTGTGTGTGTGTGTAGATACAATGTATTATTTTATTCGTCTTTTAAGGTCACCCTTTAGTTTTAGCAAAACTCCTGCTCCGCATGTAATCTTGCCTTTGTTTGGACCCCAAGGCCTTGTCCTCTTCATTTTTTGCTCCTCATACAGAGCTGCATCCGCCACGCTCTTACTTTCCCTACCTCTGATGTCACTATAAGTCATCTTCATGGGAGCAGCTTAGTACCTAAGGAGCCAAAGGAGTAATACACAGCCTCGTGATGGGATGCACACGACAAGACAGCTATTGGTCGTCGACAAAATGCACTACTTCGTTTTCGTCATCTTTTTTTGCTCCTGTTTCAGAGTGCACATATGTAATGTTGAGGTCATTTCAGGTCATCCTTATACATGGGCAGAAAACATACATTATGATACATCTAAAACCCAATTTGGTGAGCCCTAGTCGAGAAGGTCATAATCTATTGAAATTAAGAAATTGTGTACGTTTTCATTAAAAGAAAGCATTATTATCTATATATGTTCATAGAGGGTGATATATGGGCGTCACACATCTGAGGTCCTGGGTTTAATTCAATCTTGGCTTGGGCCTTGAGAGGCGGTGTTGTGGTTTTCCTCTCGCATTCCAAAACATGAATGCTACGTAATTGAAGACTAATTTGTCCAACTCAGTTGTTTCGAACTTGGGTTCTTAAATTGGACAGTGATTTTAAATTGGACGGAAAAATTGGTGCTGTTGTTAAATCCAGCTTCTTCTTCCATCTTAGGCAGCTGGCTAAGGTAAAGCCCTTCCTTTCTCAACAGCAGGATTATTGTAATGAGTTTTATTTTGGAGTTAGCCAGTCCTCCATCAAGCATCTCCAGTTCGTCCAAAATGCTGCTGTTCGCCTCCTGACTTGTAATTGCTACTCTACTGTCCCTTCTCTGGCTCCCTGTATATTTTAGTGTTTTTTAAAATGTTGTCATGTTTTCAAATCTTTCTCTGAGCTTCAGCACCACTACGCAACTGCTTGGTGCCTTAGGTCAGCGGTGACAGTGGTCACAAATAAAGGTACTAAGATAATGCTCAGAGGGTATCGAGCTTCTTCAGTTGCCAGTCCCACTCTTTGGAAAATGGCTTTCCGCTAAATAGTAGGCAAGTCCCCTCACTGCCCATCTTAAAACCTAATCTTAAAACGCATTTGTATTATGTGGCTTTTTGCTCAGCACAAAATTTAGATTTGTTTTTTCTGTTGCTGTGTTCATTAAAAAAATATTCTTTTAACCGTTTGTTTTCATATGATTAAGTTTGCTCTATGTGCAGCACTTTGTATGCGGTTTGCTAATTAGTGCTGTATACAGTTCCTTTAAGATGAATACTTTCTTTTCCCTAAACTTCGTTTGTGCCCGATTCCCCTACTACCTCTGAGCCAGATCACTTTGTCCCAAAGTTTTTCTCTGATTTTTGAGTGCCCTTTCCTCAGCCTCATTTCTGCTTTGGTTTGCTCAGTTTCCTGTAGCAAGCCAACATTTCAATGTATTCTTTAACATGTAAAAACATGTCAGACGACTATTGCAGATTGTGATTAAATCAATAGTTTGTGCCAAAGCACAAGTACACAATCCCAGTCTTCTGATAAAACACTCTGAAATACACAACGGGGGCTCATCATGTCCCCCAAAATACACTCAAATGTATGTGCCACATAGGGACAATTATTGTAATCTGAGGTAACCTTTTCCAGGACCGTATAGGGTTTGTCAATTTTAAAAGTGTCAAGGAGACAAAAACGTTAACTTTGAGGGTACTGCAGTAGAGACAGGCCATTAAGAGACAGGCCATTATACATCTACATGTACAAGAATTTTCAATGAAAAATCTTTTAAAAAATGAGGTCATCTAGCCTTCCATTTGTTGCAGAGACATTTAGACTCCAAAGGGTCACCCCTGACCGACATAGAGGGAGTATTCTTTGTCACTACACTGCAGCCTTTTTTGACAAACACGCTAGGAGGCGGCACTTTGAGATGAAGGAAGCATGCTAATTTCCCTTGCTGACTCACGTCCAGGCTTGTGTAGCTTCTTTTCCTGCCACACTCAGTCACCTGACAACTAAAGGTCTTATCACTGCTTGAAATACACATATCTTTGTGCACCATTTGAAAATGGAGGTCTCACTTTTTTTTACCCCCAAAGGGCACGTGTATGTGTGTGTGTGTGTGTGTGTGTGGGGGGGGGGGGTAATTCTAGCATGATGGCCAACCCATTTTCTCTGGCTCCCATCATAAGCCACGGCAGCCTCTGTTTGGGGAATTTTCAAAGTAAGAGGTTTGTATTCGACTATGTTGATCTAAAAAAACAACCAATTACAGCTTGTTATGGGATATGTTGATGTCTGCCTGTCAGCACAGGAGGAAGAAAAATTACATGACTATAGCAACACGCCATTCTGGTAGCATAGTGGAGGTAGTACTACAGCTTCCCCTGACATTCCCAAAACACACTTCTTATGTTAATTGAAGAATCTAAATTGATTATAAGTGGCTTGATTGAGAATCTTTGCTTTGCCAGTCCAAGGCATATCCTGCCTCAATAGAATCTCGAAAGACTCAAGATCCCATGTGACCCCGATGAGGAAAAAGCCTTATGTTACACACTTTTCCTAATTGCACGGAGTGAAACAAACTTCACAAGGCAGGATGATGTGAAACAAGTGCTTGTGGCTTCCATTAGTCAAGGGAATTGGCTGTAAGATAACCAAAACTATTTTGGATTGTGACAGAAGTGTTTGTGTTCAGTCATGGTTAATGACTGCTTCACAATGTCCACTAACACCCGTTTTCAACTTTGTCTTAGCTGCGTTGATTTTGAATGTTCTCCCCCAGACCCTTGTAAGTCATCAGCCTAGTTCTATGAGCCAAGGTGCTGAAAGTTTTAAAATTTGTGGGCACTTGAATGTGGAAAACAAATTTCACCCTGCGTTGTGCGTGTGACAAATGAAAGCCTCTAAATTTATTCCCCACATGTAAACTGCACACAAAAATGGTTTTGTTTTTTGGAGCTGTGGCTATGAAAGGATTTGAACATCAGGTGCCCTCATCCTTGTCGAAAGGGATTTGACCATCAGAGCCGCTAAACGTGTATGCCATGCTACATTTTCCACGGAGTCAGGAAACTCATCTGGCAAATGTATCACTCATGTTGCCTGAACTCCATTGATCCATTATAGAGCCTAAATCTTATTAGCCTTCTCTTCGTCACAGTGCCCTTCCCCTCTTCACCATGTCATTGCCCAATGTGAGTCATAAGTGTCATATGAACATTGCTGATAATGTGGCCCACGTCATTTTCCAGCCAGTGAACACCTGTCTACCTGTGTCCCTGGAGATGTGTTCATTTGACACCGTTTTGGGTCGTCCTCGAGAGACCCCTCATCTTAGCCCTCAACGCAACAAAAGAGGCCAATATCCTGATTGTTGTTCACTTCTAATTAAAGTCTAACACTGCTTTTGTGTCTCAAACAATGCACTTGGGAGGCACCTCTGCTTTTGTGTTGACTCTCTTTATTGACTGTTGATCTGAGTCACTTCCAGGTAACAGGAAATGGTGGCCTTGCATAGAAGGAAAAAAAAAATAGGTGACAGCTGGCAAACAGTAGAGCTCAAGTAGGAAAGAGGCCTCGGGGTGCGAGCCTTCCTATCGCATGGTCCATGACCCATTGCACTCTAATTTGGGTTTGATTGCACACTTGATGGTAGTGGTTCTCCATGTCAGACTTTTTCCCCACTGCCTCCTGTTTTGTGCTACAGCTTTTATTTTGTAGAATGAATGTTACATTACATTATAAATAATCCAAAACAAGAGAAAAACACCTGGTGGTGGGCAAAAAAAAAAAAGGAAATAGTTCAGGGAATAATAGGCTTAATTGTTGACAGTGAAACACAAAACACATTGTATTATATATAATATATGTTTTGCACATACAAAGAATATTATAATCCATGATTGGTTTCACTTTTACTTTTGTCTGTACATTAGGATGAGTTTTAAAAGGCCCTATGAGATTCACGGTTTGGAGAGGCTGTGCCATTGTAATTGTTAGTTTAGGACACCATCTAGTGGTCTTATAAATGTAAGAGCAGGGCAGTTTTCCAAAATATTACGTTTTTATACAATGTAGATCAATGAATAGGGGGGGGGTAATGTAAAATTATAATTGGACCATTTTCATGCATAAGTCTTTCATAATTTAATGTCTCACTGGTAGTGTAATGTTTCAATGTTGATAACCAGTATCCAGGATCTGTTCCAGCACAGTATCTGTTGGTGTGGATGTGAGTGTGAATGGTTGCTTGCTTCCATGTGAACATTTCTACTTCTAGTCTGCCTTCACTAACAGCCAGCTGTGATTGGCTTCGGCCCTGAATAGGATTAGTGGCATTCAAAATGGACGGATGGCACTATTGTTTTAAAAAAAAAAATGATGTATCTAGGTTGTTCCTTGGAAGGCACCAAGGAAAAATGCCATCAAGAATGCTGCTCATTTGTCCATGCATGCACTTGCCTTTTTTCTGGCATAAAGGCGAAAACTTAAGTCAGAGGCTTTCAACTGTTTTTGTCCAAGGGACCACCATTATAACCAAGACACAAGTTTGGGACCACTGCTTTGGCAGAATATCATTTTAATTTGCACCGAAGCAGGATAGACCTATACAGGCTATCTATTTGCATCTGTATGTCTATTTGGTAATCTCAGCTACATTTAACATAATTTGGATGTTTAAATAATTCACAAAAGCAGCAGGAAAATAAATCTAAAAGTATCCACCTGCAATACCGCCTCGGATCATTAGAGGGCCGCAAACCACCGATTGACAATCCCTGATTCAAGTGACTGCTTGAATTTATGTTCATCAGGAGCAGCACCTTGAGTTTTTGTATTTACTTGTATAACTTGTGTCAATCAATCCTGTGCCAGCTATTAGCTTGATGTTAGACAGAGCTCAGCAGTGCAGTATAGTTGAGGTGTAGGCCAAGTGGGAAAAATCAGCCACTCTAGATGTCATGCATTCCCCCAATCTCTGAGCCCCGGCTGCAGGTTGCCCTCCACTGACAATTACTTTCATCCACAGACTGTGACCAGGAACTGTTCCCCTCGGGGTTGGCACACACACTTGCACACCTCAAGCCTGCTGAATGCTAATTTAGGGCTTCTGCCAGTGCAGCTTTGGTTTGAGCTTCTAATCCCTTCCTGTATGGCGGCAATCCCCCTAAATGTACCCTCATGGTTGCGTGTGCACCAGTCCATGCCCGGCCATTCTGGTCAAACACATGGAAGACACGCCAGTGAGGCGCATAACAGCGAGTGCACAATGAAAACACACTGTTGGCCAAGCTTTTTAGCACCACTGAATAGGCAATGATGCATATATACCCAGGGAAATAGAAAGCCACTCATCCTCCCCGGTAAAACAGCAATGAGCACATTAACCTGCATAAGCTTGGTGACTTGGAGATGATTATAGAGAAAGCAAACAGTGAGTGAAGAGGAGTGGGGATTAGGGCGACAATGTTTATTTTAGCGGATTAAAGCAGGGTTACAAGGAGCTAGGTCATTCTCCTAACAGAATGCGTGCTAAGCAGGTCTGAGAAAAGATCTTTAGTGGCAACCAGGTAGAGCAGAGGAAAATGGTGACACGGCATGTGCATTAATGGTGTACAATTTAAGATGCTAGTTCTATTGTCTTTACGGAACAAGATAAGGAGACAGCACCCACATGATGGTTGATACCTAAAATTGGCCAGTGCCTGGCCTACTCCCGCCTAATCTGGTCCCCATTGGCCCATACTCACACGCCGCTGCATTCCAGCTTTGGCATCACTTCAAATTACTTCGCTGCATTGTTACAATGTTATTACTTTGAGGACTGTGTGCATTATTGAGAATGATTCAGTTCCTATCGTGCAAAGAGGTGGCTATAATTAACAATTGGCAGGGAGAGCAATTGCTTTGATTATACCACGCACTCAGCCTGGCTTTTCATACACATGCTTGTGCAGAATCATGACAGAACATTTTCTTCAAGTGCTGTTGCCAGGGTGGTTTACCTCCCCTGAGCCCAGATTGGAGCACTTGCGATTGGGAAATGATATGACTGGCCAATTTTTAGAGTACCCCTTATCTCATAGCCTCGTATATTAGGGGGAACCCCATTGTGCCACAGAGCATCGTGCCAAGAGTGTCTGACTTGTATCTGACTGTTCAAGTTTAACTTCAAACACAAGCTTTATGATACCACCACTCCCCCACACCGTACACCTCACCGACCTAAGCAGCTTGAACCACTAGATTCCCTTTGCATATACCTACATGAACTTACAATTAGATATCTTCATTTTTTTCTAATTACATCTTGCAAACACCTGCCGATTACCACGCCTGCCGGCCCCTATCATGATCCTACGCAAGAGGACCATTGTGTTGCAAACAGCCGGCCTTGTTTAGCACAAGGGACAAGGTCGTTTAAGTGATAATGAAGTCGTCTCATTAATGTAATGAGACACATTTTTAATGAAGGTGATTTGGGGTGTGGGAGGGGTTATGAGCACACACACGAGGGAAACGTGCAATCTGACAGATGCAATGAGCATGCAAGTTCAGACGGTTAGACAAAAATATATTTATTTAAGTGCAAAAAACTTTGATCCAACACGTTTGTTCGGCTCTTTTGTAACACTTACTTAAACTGAAAACAAAATCCCACACTACTACTACTACTCTGAATCTGAAGGATGCTCCTTTGAATTTGCACACATAATTCCTCAATCTCCTTCAAGCAAAAGCACCTCTTGAAATGGATTTCATCCATTCGGCCTCCATCAAAAGCTCACTTTATTCGCTCTCCTCTCAATTCCTGGGCAAACACAAACAATTTCAATTATTATTATTTTTGCCTCAGCAATAACAGGGGCTGTTTATTTTCATCATGAAGGTACCGGTGGCTCTCTCCGGTAAAGCACAGAAGCCAAGCAGTTGCTGCTGTGCCTCTTGGTGAAAGTGATACATACTCTACCACGTCATACTATAGGAATAGTGTCCAAAGCGTGTAGTATACAAAATTTCCATCATTGAATATAGCCAAGTGAAAGAGACACAGTAAACTTGGAACGGCAATGTAGTGCATCCAGCATTGGGTTATTTCACCTTAGTATGTAGATTTTTAAATACAAGATGTGACTTTGCAGTTTGTCTAGCTGCAATAATGTACCTCCATAGTTGTATGGGGAGGGGACACCTCCATGACTCACGGACAGTCATAAAGGGTGCCGATGGGACATCCGTCTCAAGTAGACACTACAAGCTTGTCAAGTGTGGTAAATAGCAAGTCCTAGAGGAGACATTTGTCTCCCCAGCAGGGGAGTAGTTGTCCATCTTGTTGCAAAGCATGACTTCACAGAGAATGTCTTGTACCTGTCATGTAGCAGAATAAAACACACACCGGCTAAAAGTGAATGCATGCTTATTTCTGAAGTACGTTTGGATTTTTGCATGCTAAAAGGACATTTATGTGTGAACGTGCTCTGTGAGTGCTTGTGCTGTCCAATCATTAATCTCTGCTTGTCTACTCGTCTTTGCTTGACTTTTCCTGCATCCCACCACTTTCCAATCTGCACACTGAGAGGCTCCCACCGTCCATACCAATTAGCAGCAGTTAACTGGCCATGCCACTGGGCAACTGATGACTACATTTCCCACAGCGCAAAGAGGGAGATCGCCTCTCATTATTAATGACACTGCCAGAAAAGAGACGGATGCTGAGTGCTACCCAGTCAACCTGCAGTTGGATTTGTTCCATCTTTCCGCAACCTACACTTCCCTTGCAAAAGGTCAACTATTCATTTGCGGTGACTTTTTTTATCCACTCGCTCCATGTTTGATCTTGTAGTTTATTTATTTGTCCCCTTGCCTCTGTGTGAAACTTGAAGTGATTGAGTGCACATTAGCATGCATCTCACACGCATGCACATGCACTCTGAAATCAGGGTGATGCGGCGCAGATGAAGAGAAGGTGAGCCAGGGTTGACTGATCAATCTTGGCATTGTGTTAATAGTTTTAATGGAGGAAGGCATCACTTCCTGTTTGTCTCTGTGTGTGGTTATGTGTCTCCCAAAGCTTTATTGATCAAGTGCCAGGAGGGTGGGTTAATGCACAGCGTTTTCAAGTGCTAAGGGCACATGGCAGCCAAAGTCATTTCAGGAAAAAGGGCCGCTGGCGAGCGATCTGCGAATTTAATCCTTAAATCAAGAGGAAGGGGTAAAATGTTGCTTGTCACCTTCATCAAAGTGACTCTCAGCAGCCTCGAGCACTCATCTCAGGGTCAGCTGGTGAATGCCACGTCTGGAGACATTTCCTGCAGAGTACGGGATAATTAATGTAAAACTTGCAGCAAAAATATGTACAGTCATAACTTTACCATAAAACAAAAGCTACTAGTATGGCACGTTGCCCTGTAATGGGGAATATGTTTTCCCTGCCTCCAGACATATTTTTTTTATTGTGTATTTTTCTTGTAATATTTTTGTATTTTTTGTATTTTGACATCTTGGTTTGTTATAAAATATATATATGAATAGATAGAGAGAGAGACTGAAAGGGGCAAGTGTGAAAAGTGTGATGAGTTTAGCAATCCATACTTTCAATTCATAGCGACGAGAGATCCTTCCAAAAGTCTTTTGTAGCCCTCTGGGACTTACACAATGTAAATTTCAAGTAGCAGGACTGCTGGCAGCATACACCTCCACTTCACGGCACTCATAAAATTAACAGTGGCCATAAAAGACACACTACAAAAGTATGCTTCTAATGACACCTGGAAGCCCGTAGGTCAATGGCAGAGGACATTATCCTGTTAAGTATTCCTGAAGCATCACAGGATCACAGAGCTTGTAGGATGCTTCTGCTTGTATTTGTCTTCACCAACAGACAGAAGGATTAAGAAATCCGATGATCATTAATTACCTCTTTTGAACAAAAAGAGATGCAGTAGCTATTTTTAAGTCTTTGGTCTCGTGGTGTGCAGCATCATATTCAGTGTTGGTGGTTTTTATGTTATGTAAGAACTGCAGTGGTCCCTGCTGCTCATTATTTTATATGTGAAGATCTGTGGTTGCCTGGAAGCTGCCCATCAAATTGCCAGTTTCCAAGGCAATTGCTGGTATTTTTTGCATGCAGTGTAGAAGTATACATATAAATCTGGGTCACACTAACAGACGGCTCAGCAATAAATTAACATTGCAGCAGTAGTATAATACAAAATTAGAAATCACAGCTGAGCCTTTCACACAATTGTTTTGGAAGCCTTGTGAATGCTAAAATTGGACAATTTACTAGCAGCTCATTTTGAAAGTAATGAGGGGAAACTACCAAACCCAAACACTGTTAATCCATGTCTCTGCATCAATAACTAATTCACATTATTGTTTATTATCAAATGACTCTACAGGTACCTAAAGCCCAGGGCACAGGCATATGGACAAAAGATAAATATTAGTAAAAACTGAGAGTCTGAAAGGGACAAATGGAAGCGACCCTTTGAATGTTGGTAAAATATTTTTCAAACAAACTTAAATATGTAAGAGATAAAGTGGCCGTCTGGTTTTCTCCCAGACTGAAAACAACTGCAACATATTGTTATTGTGCTCTAAGACCAGAAGTCCCCAACAACTGAGCCGCTTAGACACCGGAGCGTAGATGTCTGCCCCACATGAACAGGCTGTTAATCGTTTGAAAAACTACCACTCAAGTGATGATGGGGAAAGAAGTAACAGTTTATCCATTACTAACTAGCCGTGCAGCCACCAGACTTACACAACACTCAATCGTTTTATCTTTTGATCATGAACATTTGTACTAAAGGTCATTTCTTTGAAATGATTACATTTTAAGGCATTTTATATATTCCTGAAGAGGCAATTTGTTGTATTTTATTCTTTATTCTTATTTGTCGTACTGTTGAGCATCTTTCTTACATTTTCTGAGGTAAGCAACTTTTTGATTTTGTTTTAATAATATTTTGAAACTTAATGTTAATGAAATGTTGAAGTACTCTTCTGGTTCCTTAGTTTTCAGTACATATGTTTTAAAACTGGCAATTAAAAAAATGTAAAATCGTGATGTAAAAATGCCAATTAAAAGAATGTAAAACCGCGATGAATACTGAGAATAAGTTTTCAGCCTCAACCCTGTCCGCACTCCCCCACTGTTGGTAAATGGCTGCTGGTGCCTTCAAGGGCCAGCATCCAGCAGAGTGTTTATTTTTTCAAAGTGCACTCTAAAAACTGACAGCAAGAGGGCGTAAAAAGCTTGTTGCACACAGGCGATAACGTGTCTCTGCCCAAATGGTATTTATGTCATTGTGTTGAGCTACAGGAGGCTGACTGGCTGCTGAACAGTATTTAGGGCGAACCAACAGCTTGAATTGTATTCAGGTCTGCGTCCCATTTACTACATTAGCCATCCTACACAACAATCACAGCTTAAAAGACCAACATGGAGCAACCTCCACCTTGAGGACAATGATTGCTGTAAAATGCTTCCTGGCCCCATGCTGAGACATGTCATGCGTTCCAAGAATGTGCCCGCCAATGACTTTATAAGAAATGACAACATTTGTATTACCAAGAAACGAGAATTGAATGATGTGCTTTTTTACCCCCTTTCTTGAAACAAAAGCAGCTTCTATCGATTGTGGTAGGCGTAGCAAAGAGTTGGTTGTTACTCGCAGTCAGAGCGACAAAATGCTGGAATCTCAATCTATTGATTAAAGAGTGTACCCACACATCACTGGAAGTGCAAGGGCATTTCATTCTCCCGACGAAGCCCCCCCAGGGTGAGGATTTAAAGAGTGCCACTGTAATCACTCTTTTTCCAAAGAACAAGGTTATTTAGAACACCTCCTGTTGCAGACTTAACACCTAACTGTGCTGTGTCTTTTAGAGGACACTGGTCGAATCACTGGGCTGCTCCTCATTGCATGTCAGTCACGGTACTCCGTTCAGCTTTTTATTCGAGAGGGGCTTAGGGTTAGATGTTTGACAAAAATTCTATTTTGAATATGATCAAAACATGAGCATGTTTGTGTGTGTGTTTTTTTTTAATTGAACCAATGTCTCTCACAGTATCTTAATGAAAGTGACAAAACATCTTCCATGATAATGGTGTTCTGTTTCTCAGGGGAGATATGGAGAAATAAAACTCTCAAAACGCCTGCACAATTTCACTGAAAGTCTCCTGATGATTAATGAATGTTAGAACTCCTCCAAGGAGTTACATAAATTTCACAGACAGATTGTTGCAAAGTCCCATTTATTCAATTGAGATGCAATCAATTACTTGATGACCATCCTAAAGCCATCAATTACTCTGGCAACCTTAATCTATCGCATGCAAAAATGTGTACGGTACACACAGCAGAGGGTCAGAATAGCAACATTTAAAATATGGACTTTTATTCAATTTTCATTTGAAAATGTGCTGGTGATTGTCACATGAATAGTGCTTTTCTATCTTTGGAACTCAAAGCGCTTCACATTGTTACCTATTTTTTTCCATTTAAGACAGCAAAACAAGCACCTGGGGGTTCAGCATTTTGCTCAAGGACAAAGACATGGTCACAATGGCGGCGGATCAAACCCTCAACCTCTGGCTTGGGAGATAACCACTACCACTGAGCCATTGTCCCCTTCAAAAATGCACAGGATTTTGTTTTGCAAAGGGAAAAGATACCAATAAAATACTTTCAATATTGCTCACTTGAGTATCACATGTAAATTCCATGTTGGACAGTAATGTTGTCGAAAACTAACAAATTATATCTCATTATATAATTATGTAAATAAAAATAAAATAAATAAATAAATAAAATATGTATCTTGAAATACTTACAACAGTTTAGCTCAATACACCCATTAAGTCACACTTTTTTCGAGATTCGCTCACGCTTTCTCTGTCTCTCGCTCTCTCTCTCTCACTCTTACACGTGCATATGCATGCATGCACGCCCACACATACACACTCACACGCACGTTTTGTAGGTTAACTTAACGGCAGACACCGAATGGAACAACCCAATGTGGACAGAGATCAGCAGTGCTGACACAAACCTCAAGTTTCCATTTGCGAGTATCATCAGTCTCTTCGTATACGATTTGTAGTTAGTCTTGTGTCATAAGAAAAGGCCTTCTGGAGGTGCACTGCTTTGGTCTGACATGCCCAGTCTCTGCTGCGGCCCTCAGCATGACTCAACATGACCGTAGGAGTGTGCGTGTGATGGAATAGACCGGTGCATGTCACCGTGCCCAGAGCAGGAGCAGAATATGGCACACAGAGTACTCATAGAGTACTGTCACTGCAAGGGACGCGGCCATAGCCGCTCTCCTTCCACACGCAATCTCGGAGATGCTCATGCGTATTCTGCAGCCTTCCTCATTGTGCTTGAACATATCTTACAGTATAACCAATTGAGTTTCTGCTACCGTTAAATTTCAGTAAGTTCTTCTTAATGATCAGCGATGCCGGTAATGCGTTACTTTACACGTTAGGCTTTAATAGCAGCCATTTTGATGCATTCTAACACATTATTATTTTTATTATAGTAGTCTGATTAAAGTTATTATTCAGAAACTTGCATTACTGTGTCTTAGAAAAACTAGGGGAACAAGCAATGGAATTGTTTTCTTCAAATTTGATAATTGCATTAATCATATTTAGGTTAGTATTGGTAACTTTATTTGGCAAATGCCCATGAAAGCCACTGTAATATGTTTGTCTTCATGCGAGACAGTGGCAGACATTTACTAGCAAGATGCAGAAGTAAGCAAGATAACCGCAAATGATTGATTGCCACACAACTTTCACCAATAATCTGTTTACATTGCATAGCTGTACATAAAGTGCCAAGTCACATTTTCAGCATGTTGACTCTCCCATGTACATACCAATTAAGAACTTAGAGATGTTTATGTTTTCAAGTCAGAATTACAGTCCCTTTGGTGAGTTTGTGAAAGCTAAAAACGTTAGATGCTATATTAATGTTGTATTTCTGCAGGCCATCATACCATGCCTGACCACACTAAATGTGGTCACTATATAGTTTTACACATTTCCCATCAACATGTCAAACCAAAAATTGACAAACCTCTTTCATTTTATTGTTCAACACATCACATGATAGTCCCTAGGAGCACTTTAGGTGATACCTCGACATCAAGGTATACAGAAAAGCTACAAATGAAAATAGAACACTTAATAATAAGGCCTGACCTATTTTACAGTTATTCTTTACATCTAGAGTATGCATCAGCCATCCCACCACTCGCATTCTTCACCAGTGTCATGGTTGATATTTTTAGCCTTTTATCACAGTATCCAATGTGCAGGTGTTGAGGTGACTCGCCGTACAGGGTCGAATGTGAAGTCTCCAATTCCCAAGTTCACCTAAGTGACCTATTTTTTTAATTTACTGTGTGCTAGATACACGATAGAGGCAGGAGATATATTATTGGAAAGCCCCCATGGAGTGTTACAGAATAATTCAGAGTTCGAAGCATGCCATTGTTTCCCCCTTCAATTCATAGATCAATGATACTAATTGTCTGTGCAGTTAGTTCTGTGTGTTTGGATGGCAAATCATAACTGCAACTGGGACAAGATCTCAAGGGTAAGTGTCACAGCGAGCATCTTGTCTATAATTGCAACCTTATTAAAACATCTCAACTCATGAGAATCATTTGGGAAGTGCTTCCTAATTTCATCGAATGGAGATATTTCGAATGCAATTTACAGCTACATACATGGTTTTATAGAATCTCATCAATTGATTCGGTCTTTCTTCTCTTCATATTGTACTTTTCCCAATAAGACTATTTAGACAAATAGCTGAGGAAATTCTTTCATTGCTGAAGGAATGCAGACACCTTAGGCTACATTTTAACAATAAATACAATGACAAAAATGTGTTCTATTTCTATTTAATTAACTGGATTGACTGACAGAAATAACTTATTAAATACGCTATGCCTTCACTTTCTGTAACTGAAAGAAATATTTTCTCCATTGTTGGATATTTCGCCAAAAGAGACTTAGCTTGTTGTCAGGACATCGTGAGATGAAAGAAGCTCTGCCTACTTGATGGGTACACTTCATCAAAAAACTGAAAGTTGCGAGTTTCCTATTAGGCAAGAAAATTCGCGACACCATTTTACAGGACCATTTCAATGTAGCTAGAGAACGTGAATGGAAATGTATTTGCTTCAACAGTGATATCTTTGACCTGCTCCTTCAAACATGGTGAGAGATTTGTCACGTGGCCAATTTAGAGCTTATGTATTCTTTCCTGACCCACAGGGAACGACATAATTGAATAGTCTATGTCAAAATCTCCCCCACTCCAACAAAACCTCCCAGGGACAGGCTAACATTAATTATCTCCCTTTGCAATATGGCCTAGTTTTATAATTACTGGTCCTTCCAAATATATTACAACATACACACGCTCCTGACAGACTGGTATTAATTCAGGGTGTGATGTCATCGATAGATGAGCTCAATGCAATTTGCCTACTTATTGTTCAATACAAGGCCGGGAAATGATGTCCGGTTTGTGTTTCACATTCAGTTGAACGGCATATGCGTGAACATGTAGTCAATGTGCATTGTCGCATTGTTTTAAATATGGGAGGATGAGATGTTTTTGAAAATAATTGGCTTGAGCTTCAGGCTTTTCTTAACTAGGCAGCGCAGAGAATTTGGAGTGTGCATTTTTAAATTTGGATAAGCTGTCACAAAATGTTGTTATGGTGATGCATTATAGAAGCTATTAATATGCAAAAGTAGGATAAAATATTCTGAATCTCATCTCATTTTATAAAGCTGCAATGGTGTCATTTTTTTTCATTCTCTCGTCTGTATTTTTCCCATCCTGGAACACGGCTCCTCGTGGCACCCTAGTTTGAGCTCACGTTGTCACATTCAAAAGAATTAAGCATGTTTCAGTTACTTCTATTAGAGCTTTGTATTTGTATTTATTTCCTCATTTTCTTGCATATCGCAAACTTGTGATGAAGCATCTAAAACTGTTGTACCAGAAGACAACAATATGTGATAATTTACCAAGGACCACCATCTTTATGTCATCCATGGAAAATACTGCTTGAAAATGTATTTATGACAAAAGAAAATTGGGGTCCATGACCAAACCGCGTTAGACAGAAAGTCGTGTAGGATCGAGATATAGGTGCATTGTTTCATTAAAAACAACTTTACATTTGGTATGAATGAATCTTTTGATATTTTAGGCGAGGTCGAAGGTGAAATTGATTCTTCTTCATTTTCATTACAAAGCCAGCAAAGGGATCATCAAATTTCAACCAAGCAGATAAAGAAAATGCTACATATTTTATGTTTTACTTTAGCGTGCTACCAGTTGATGAGTAACCTTCGCAAGGTCACCACTGTGTCCTGCAACACTCATTCACTCTCTAACATAGTTGTTCCATGTACTTTGGTCATTGGAGCCAAACTGGCTCCAGTCCTAAAAGTGTTGCCCTCCAGTTTCTATCCGCATGCTGTGCATTTATGGCTGGCAAGTAGAACCTTTTATAGCTCCAATTACTGAGTGCTGTTCTAAAATTAAAGCTAGCAATTAAAAGACACACCACTTACCCAAATTATATAATTGACTAAAAGGTTAACAGCAAGCACAAGCAAATAAAGTTCACTGGCAAGCAAGTTAAAGGTAGAATAACTCTGCTTGGGCCTCATTTCCCCTAATGTAGTCCCCCAGCACTTGGCTTACACGGTGGGGCCACCGTATATCCAGTTAACCCTCTGCCAAGATTTTATTGCACCGATCCCCCAAGCAATGATCTATATCAAGAAGAGCCTCATCACCTCCATTAACATAAAAACCTGTGAAATGAAAGTAAAGAACATAATTTCCATGTTGCCCTAAATTTAATAACAAGTGTGTGTGTGTTTGTGTGTGCGCGTGTGTGCTAATGGATAAAAAGAAAACAAACACACCAGACCAAGGTCGCAACCCGGATCTTCCTTAATATTCATGTTGCCATCTGAAACCACCGCGTACTCGGTGTAATCACAGTGCTGCTAACGTACTGTACTGACTTAATTATAATTAAAAGATTCATTGTTTGCATTAGTTGTAATTCATATCTTGAATCCCACAAATAAATGCTATGCCACTGGTTTGCATTATTGTCATGCATGCACCAATCATTTTTTTTTTCTTTGTTTTGCATGGTGTACTTAATGTAATATAAAACTACACAACAGTAAAACGGAAATCCCGATGAGAGATTAAAACTGAATGTTATAAAATAAGATAAAGTTCAGTACATAATTCTTTTTCCATGATCTTGACGTAAAAATAAAATACAACAATAAAACACATAGCCAAATCTGCTTCAGTGTTAAATTGGTGTTAACTCTGAATATATTATGCTTTTTCATTAATATGCAGAAGAATCATCACAAAACTATTTAAAATCTTGAGCCTTTAAACGTACTGGTCTTAAAAAGCCCCTTTGTGGTGCTGAGCAACAGGAAAACATTCATTTAAACTGACAGGCAGTAATAAGGTGTGACATTTATCAAGCTTGTCACAGATTGTTTGCTTTGCCATTTAGCCACTCTGCTCTCATCATTAGCAGCGTGCTATTTCATTGAACTCACTACATTATCATTATGTCTGTGCACTGAACTCCTCAAGCACCCCTTTTCTAATGATTCCCGGCTTATTCATTTTTCATCCGTCAGGACTTGTTAATTAAAATGCTGAATGGGCACACTTTAGGGTGCAGAACACCAAATTTTGTTGTTTGACCTTTTCTGGTAGCCGATGTGCGGTAATATGTGTGTATTATGACGCAGTGATGAATGGATCATGTGCTATACCATATGGTAGGCCTCTTTGGAGAAAATTAATGGGAACATATTGTCAAGTAAGAGGACTGCAAGAGGGAAAAAGGTGGTGAATTTCTCTCTCGACCCAAATTAGCCTTGATGGCTTATGTTGCTAGCAGAGCGTGTAACTGGTTAATTGAGGAAATGTAATTTATCATGCAATGTCATGGTAAGAAAAGGAGGAGAGTGAGAGAGGTTGAGAGTGATATAACCTTCATGCAAGTCACATGGCTTACCTTCATTAGTGCTAATGTTTTGTTGCATCCTGTTTCTTCTGCTAAATCAGAAACTCAAGATTACATTATGGAAATTGTAACACAAAATGAGGTGTTTGTGAAATGAGACATTTTGCTACAAGGTATTCCAAATGACTGTAGAAAGCTACCAAAATTATGTAAAAGGAGCGTGCCTTGTACTTTTCTGTCATTGAATATTACCAAAGTAAGAGCACGGAATCTATTATCTCATGCAAATTAGTCAAGCCTTCTCGGCTGTATCTCATGAGTCATTTACTGAAAAGGTGAAGATGCTTCTCTAGTAGATTAGCACGTCTTCATGAAATGTAATAAATGGTCCTTAGCGTCACTGATGGCGACGTGCAAGGCAGATGATTTCCCAGTGGAAATCTGTAATGCTTTGTAACCACATCAGGATATTTGTGTGTGTTCTTTATTTATTCATTTATATTCACATAAAGGCTAATAATATACATGCATATTGCTACCACACCAGAAAAAAGTTACTCATCCAATTTTAATGTCATAAGTTTCAGGTTTTGACCCCTTAACGCACATTTGCTAATTAAGTTATCAGTTATCACATTATGAAAAAGTAATTTGGCGTTGGGATGACAAGACAATGCGATTCACGGTTCAGGTCACTGGCAAAGCCATATAAAGGTATGTGTGCCTTCTTTTTAAATCCTAAATCTAATTTTTAAACACTTCGGACCCTATATTGGTTGACTAGTGGCCATGTGCTTGGCATAAAAACTTAATTTGATTGGACCTGTTTGTGAATTTCATTGACCTATTGCAATTTGGTGACAAAAAGGAAATACAATTTTAGACTAACAAAAGGAAGTCTATGGCTAGGTTCACACGTCAGAAAAATGCGACCCAGATCAGATTTTTTTGCCTGTATGCGCCCTGTATCTAATTTTCATGACAATCTGCATCTCAATTCAATTTAAAACTTTTGACATTGGTCACTTTCATCCGAGGTCTTATTACATGTTGTTGAGAATCACAAGAAATTAGGCCATGTTCTTTTATTTATATAAGATAATTATGTAACGTTTGTATTTACATGGCTCGTTTTGGCATTCTCTGTCGCCTTCAGAGGTTGTCAGGTGAGCGCTCTGATGTTACCATGTTACCAGATATTGATAAAAGAAGACTCCTCATAGCGCTCAAGTGTGAAGGTGTCAGAGAACGCAAAAACTATGCAGGTTTAGGCTAGAATGAGTGTGCTCTCTATTGAGTGCTATTCCAGTTTTTCTCCACGAGCATCCGCGATTGTAACCATTCATTTATTTTGCATGCCAGCTGTCCTGTTGAGCTACTGGGATGAAGGGCCTTGCCTCTCCTTTGTTTGTGGGGTCTAGCTACTGCATTTTGTTCCCCCAGGGATGCCAACTTTTTTTTCTTTTCAAACAGCATTCTTTCTTCTCGCTTATGTAGGACACTGCATGCTGCCTGAAGCTACAGTTTGTCAGAGCTTGGGGTTCGAGGTTGTGTTAGTTTTCAACTCTGACTGCACCCTGCTTTTATTTCCCATCTGACATTTTCCAATTTATTTACAGGCTTAACTGTATGAAGCAGTGAATAATGCTCATTGTGAGCTGTGACAAAGACAGGGCGGACGTAGTTGTTGTTGTTGTGGACACAATTACCAAAAATGTTGTTACATAATTTTAAAGAGCCAGTTGCAGAGTATACAGCCCATAGAGAATTGCAGAGCCTGCAGCTATTGTTTGGCTTCTAAACAAAGAAATGAAGAGAGGGGCCAGTTGCTTTGAAAATATCCCATCAGATACTAATTACTCCGGTGATTGTTCCTTTACAAGAAGTCGATACACATGGATTGCAGCATGAGCATGCGCAAAATGCTACTGCATCAGTTTGGGGTAAGTATTGGGGTTTAAGGCAATAAGTATCTTGTCACAGTGTAAGAATTACCTCTGTCCTTTGATTTCACAATTTATTTTCTCAGAATGAGGCCTGTTATGAAACAATGTGATTAATCTCAGCCACTAAATAATTGGAGTTTGTTTGTTTGTTAAAAGCTTATTTATTGTTTTTAAGTCATTTGGCTGTTTGTGGTGTGAAGGCACTGGTCATGGCCAACTGGAAGATTTCACATGATTTAGGGGATTAGCTGTTGCTACAATTTGCAAGAAAGATTTTAATCCCGATTTCCCGCTCATGCTTCCATTTTAGACTAACACATTATCTTCTCATGCGCTAACAAACAGCGTTAACATTGAGATGTTTTTCTAAGCCTTGATAATCCTGTACTTTCAATGTAGAAACAAACAACACAAATAGATCACTTAGAAGGATTTTTATAGTCGTAAATGAGAAGCACATGATACTCCTCGTATTTTTCCTCTGATGTCCTTCGCTTTGGTGTCACGTCTTTGTCTTTCAGTATGCACCACTATGATATTCAGGTCCCCACTGGTCTATAACCATTTCCATTTTGTCTAAAGATTTCCCAGTGCTAAACAATCTCTATGAAATGCACTTCTGTTACCATACTATTCTACACCCTACCCAAGATTGCACTATTCCCCAAGGTACAAATAATTAAGACATGTGCATTACTTGAAATGTATAAATGTACGTATAGTATATTATGCCATGACACTTCAAGACTATGTGTAATGTAATATTCAGTATGCTACAACACTTAACATGCAGAACTACTTGAAGATGATGTACAATTCCAGATGCAAAGCCACTTACCCATCTGGTGCTGCTATTACTTGGAAAATAAAATCTCATACATTAAAACCTACTCACTGAAAGCAATTCACCTGTGTGTGTGTGTGTATTAAATCAAAATTATATCAACACATATGACTTCATTACTAAATATTGAAAATTAACAGACTTAAAGAAAAAGATAAATTAGATAAAAACTGTGAGTCTGTGAATCTATCTCTGAAAAAAACTGAATTGGGCTGAAATTATGGTTTAGCACCTCCAGGTTTACACATCTTGATATCTTTGACAATCATAACAGCTTCATCTTGCTGGTCAGGAGCTTGTTGTTTGGGTAGGATGCAAACCAATTACCAGAGGCACATCTCCATTTTTCCCCTAGCCGTAATCATGAATGTTATCAAAGTCGTTATGTTACAGATATTTCTTTGCCCTCTGAATTATTCTGTCAGGAATGCACCATCTTTCCTCTTCCTTTTTCTACCTGCATCTTATCATTGCTATGAGGCATTTTTTTTAAGTGGGACCAAATGAGATAAGATGAGGAATGAGGGATCACAAAGTAAACCGAGATTTAATTTGTGATGGGATTCCATACAAATACCACTTGAATGGGAGACTGTGTGTGTGTGTGCGTGCATCCGTGTGTGCGTGCGTGCATGTACGTATATGCATATGTATATGTGTGTTTGAGAATGTATGCAACGTTCTGACCATGCGCACACATAAAACCTTGTGGGAGAACAGTAAAACTACAAATAGAATGCACTAAGTGTGTCGCCAAAGCAATCCTAGTGCATATCAGCTCCTATCGTCACTAATTGGATTTTTAGCCAGCGGGACATTCTAGCGGGAAATTGAAATTGACATATGCGGCATTTCGCCACCAACACTAAGCCGCGTCATGCAAGCAGAATTGGACACACCATTGTTAAAAATAAATCATAAAAACGTGAGACTATAATTTGCCAAATTACATGTTGACAAGCCACAAAGCTTCTGGGAGAATGTTCTATGGACAGATGAAAATAAGATGAACTGTGTGAGTGTTCATGTACAAAGTGAGGCTGTTGCTGTGGAGGATTTTGCATCAACCAAGCAGATCCTGAGGAGTACCTCCTTCTCAAAGAGGTTTGACTGCAATCATCAGTAATCCCTTTTTAAGATTTATTTAGGGTTTTCAATGGGGTCTCCCCCTTCTCTGCTTTAGACCCACAGTTCTCAAACGAACTGGGAGCTTGTGAATTGGGGGCGCATTCGTTAGCACCTGAACCACGCAGTTCAGAGGTGCATGGGATTCAATTCTGGCTCTGTCCTCCTGTGTGGAGTTGGCTTGTTCTCCCTGTGCCCGTGTGACTTTCCTCTGGGAACTCTGGTTTTCCACAAACATGCACGGCAGTCCGATTGACCACTCCAATTGTCCTTAGTGTGATTGGTTGTTTCTCTATCTGAGCCCTGCGATTGAATGACAACCAGTTCAACGGTGTACTGGTAAGACAGCTGGGATAGGCTTCAGTACAGCCGTGACCCTCGTGAGGATAAGCGGTTTAGAAGATGACTGAGAGCGAGAGTAATTTCAAAGGCATTAACAAGAATATTCATGAAAGAGACAAGAGATGTTAGGGATTATTTCACCTCAACCACATCATCATCACCTCATAGTGTCATACAATCTTGTTTTGATAGAAGACAATTTTCAAAAGGGTAAAAGTTTGAATTGCTTTACATTTCCAACCGGAAGAGTCTTAACAAAAACCTGAGCTTTTTGAAGAAAAGGTGTTGAAAGGTGTACATTTAATAAAAACTCTATTGATGTCATTTTGAGGGTGAATATCTTCTACCTTCTTCCAGAACTAATAATCCACCGTCATGAAATAACTTTGAATACATTGTCAAAGATTTGCCCTTCTATGTATGAGAAGAAGTCTGGGATTGTTATTAATTTCCTCAAAATGTTATTTTCCCTTTACAACCTCTTCACCCTAGGCACTGTCCAAATATTTTCTACCCCTTTTTAATCCCAGTGTTCCTCATTCTTTCCGCAATCTTCATTTCTCAAGCGCTGCCCTCAATGATTTTCTCTAAATGGATGTCCCCAAAATAGGGTGGTACCTTGGAGAAGACCACTGAGGCCTAAATCTATTTGCCTCCCTGAAGACCAAAAGTGACCTAAACTTCTTCAACCACTGAAGTGCTGCTGCAAAGATTGTGAAACTATAAATGTGGTCTAACTCCTCACGCTCCCTGGAGATTTTCACTAACATTACAGTTGTTGGAAGTTCTTTTTTGGTAGAACAATTAATGAATAGCTGACCTTGTATCAGCAAATGGGTCCAATTTACTTTTGGGATTAGGAAAAAACTTTGTCAAGCTGTGATGGGACCAGTGTCTTCAATCACAATTTAATTTGTTATTTCACATGGTGACAAAATTATCTCGAGACAGTTTTCATTTAGAGTAAGAGTTTTAGGACCCCACTCTTTATACAAAAGACTTAACGTAGTCACACGAGAGAGCACTTGGGCAGAGTGATGAAGGAAATATTCTCTTTTAATGGAAAGAAAGCTTGAACAGAACCAAAACACAGCAGCTGTCTGTCTTTATTAGGTCCAGATAATAAAAGGACAATTTTATTTAGTTGCACTATTAATTTTACTACAACTTCTAATTGCGGTAAAGTGGAACACTCTCAAAAACAATAGACTTTTAAAATTTCTCACAAAATATCTGTGTGAATATGTGTTACTCTTTTTCTTCCCTTGTAGTACATTTATGACATTAAAGGGGAACTGAACCCAATATGTCAAAACTGTTTTATTTCAAACTGAGCGAATGCTTGCAAAAGCAGCCAATGTTGAATTTGTATACTTTTATAATAAATGTTTATGAAAACCAGGGGATTTTTGCAATGCTTAGCAACAACACGCAAATGTTTGGTAAATTGTTTGCGAAAGACAGATGGCGACTACTAACGGTGTTTGGGGCAGTTTTGTAAAGATTAACAACTATTTGTTACTCCTTTTACACTGTTCTGGAGTAGCAGGCAAATGTAATGGATCCAAGCCAATGAAAACATTTGCGAGAACCTTCCCCAGCATTCAGTTTTAGTTTCATCAGAGATGGCCATGTGTAACACAAAATTAAAAATAAAAACAAAAAAAATATCTACGGATTGGGTCATTTGGCATTTGTGTCCTTCAGCTCACCCGAGCAGGTGTTGTGAAATGTAAAACACTCCTCAGTGGCTTCCTCGCTGTGCTCTATTTCCCCTGGAATGATGATCAATGTGGGGAATGAGAGCTGTTATCTAACTGAGTGGCAAATGCAGCTGAATGCTACGCACGAACGAACCACCATATATCGTAACAATCGTAACCATTGTCATGTTCGCTCATAAAGGCGAATCAAAAACACCTTTTCAAATGTTTAGATTGTTTTGCAAATACTTGCCACTGTTAGCGAAATAATGGAAAGAAAAGATCTTCTTCCTCTTCTCAGTCTGTCTGTCTGACTGTCTCTGTCTTTCTGCCTGTCTGTCTGTCTGTCAGCCTGCCAGCCTGCCAGTTTTATGCTGATTGTTTTAAAAAAAATCTAAAAAATTATATGATTTGGAGGCAGCTGAGTTGAGTTTAGTTGGATGCATCAAATACCATCAATTACACTGAAAATTGTTTTATTTACTCAGTATAATTTAAAGTGCTTGCTCAAATTTTTGTTATATCACAGTCAATAACACAGTGATATAACAATTCACTGAAGCCCCAATTTGATTCGATTTTCTGTTCACAAATTTGATAACCATTCGATTAAAAAAAATTGACAAAATGAATGACTCATTTTAGTAGCTATACAACCTTAAAAATATGGGTTAAAAACAACCAATTTGGATTAAAAGTCTGACCCAGAGCGTATTTTTAATGGTGTACAGTGTACTTAAAAAGTGAGTCTTGGGCCAGATGATTTGATTTTATGCAAGAACTTGACGAAATAAAATAAAGTAAATTGAGCTAAAATGTCTTTCAGATCAGGTATTAGTCAAGATTATGATAAGCTGCACATGCTTGATAGTTTGAATATATTGACGTGATGAGCTAAGTACATGGATACTTGAAAGCAAATTGAAATTTTGGTGCAGACGTTTCATCTTTTGTTTACATGCTGCAGTTATCTTACCGTGTCATTAACTTACGCAGAGAACATCCGTTCTGTGAATAATTGGCACAGGTTATTAATTGGGAAACAACTTGTGACAGGCTGCGGTAAATTAGGACAAAATTGTATTTTCCGGTTGAGTAGCTAAAAGTAAAGCTAATCGAGACTCATTTGCCTCCTGATGTATTCGTACTGATACTGTTCTCATTCAGTGTTTACGCACCATGACTTGAGTTTTTTGTAATAGATGCAACAAGACAAAGCATCAGAAGCTGCAAACTTGGGAGCGGTAAAGAAGTGGGTGGAGTAATTTTAAACAGATAGCTTTGTTGAGCAAATGTGGTCAATGGGGATGGGAATTGATAAGATATTTACGATTCCGATTCCATTTCGATTCTGTTCAATGATGCAATTATTCATCAATTCTCTCATTGACTCTCATTTGGGGAAAAAATAAGCTCATAAACGATTATGATTATGATTCTGTGCAAGGACGGGAAATACAGTGTGTGTGTGTGTGTGTGCGTGTGCGTGCGTGTGCGTTTGTGTGCGTGTGCGTTTGTGTGTGCATGCGTGCGTGTGTGTGTGTGTATTTATAGTATATGGGTAGGAGCATCACGCTCTGGGGTTGTCAATGGTTGGTTGCCAAGTTTGCAATGGAATAATGAAAGATAAATATTGGCGTACAAAGTGTAACGTGCTTTTAGAGAATCTAATCAAGGTGCAGACAAATTCTGTGCTCTGCCGATGTGTGTTCATTTATTTTCATTAATGTTCTTTGCACAATTCAACCTCATGCATGGACCCCAGCAAATGTGTTTCTGTCTGCCTCTTGCAGGACGATTTTAAAGGCATTGCATTGCATCTGCTTCCATTGGCTGTGAATAAAGTCAGCTGTGTTTACACTCACAACTTAAAAAAACTGAGTATTTGAGTGATTTTTACCATTTCAGTTTTCATTGTCCCATATTTGTTAACTTTGCATTTTGTTTTCTACATAACTTCTACAGCACTTGTAATATAATTCTCTCACTATATAAGTGTCTGACTAGCAACTAATCGTAACAGTAGACACTTTAGAAAACTCATGCGTCTACATCTTCTCTCATTCAGCCCCCTCTCTGTCAATAACAATGTAATTTACTGCACTCTGAGCCTCAATTGAATTTGCGCATTCCCTGAAGTCACTGCTGCGCAAGAAGAAGACATATACACTGTCTGTATGGAATTTAATCAAGCTCGCAGTTCACAAACCTTGAATGCAGCACTCAAAATGTGTCAGGTGCCGCGGTGGCAAAGCGGCGGAGGGCGAGCAGGGCATACTGAAGCATGAATCCAAGGCCGTGGAGGCAACCACATGGGCAACAGTCAGGCGAGGAATTGCTGGCAGCAAGCTCCTTAAAAGCCCCACCTTAATGGAAACACTTGTCGGTCCTCAGCCACCCTGGTCACAGACGCTACCTGTGGAAAAGGAGCAGAAAACTCCCAGACCCCGACATCTATCACGTGTAGGCTGGTTAACAAAGGAGTGGCAAGAATTGTGTACTGCTCTTCAGGCCAAATTTGTGTGTCTCTTGCTGGGCATGAGGTAGAGGAGGTTGGACGGCTTTGGGTTGCCGGCCAAGTGTAAGGCAGTGTGTGGGTGCCATTGATGGGTGTCTTTACACATCAAGGTTCCACCAAGACCGAATGGCCTACATTACATTCACAGAAAACTAATCCCATTCCATACATTTTCAAGTTGTGTATGATGCAAGGAGGAGGTTCCTGCACTCAATTATTGGATATCAGGGATCTATATGACACCAGGGTCCTGAAGAACAGGACCATATACCAGTAAGCTCTATACTCCCCCTTTGGGATACTATTTCAAGAGTCACTCGCTACAAGGGCAAGTGCAGGGGTTGCTCAATAAATGCCATCCCAAGGCCCGTGGTGTCATTGAGCAGGCTTTTGGAATGCTGAAGGTGAGGGGGAAACACAGTCGAGCTTCTCAGCAAGCTTGATTGGCAGACTTTCTCTGAGCCACTGAGGAAAATGGATTACAGTTATTTGTGATTGCTCTTTTGTTTCTTTGCACAGTTTGTTTCACAAAACAAGAAATACTTTAACAATTACTCGACTTGTGATTGCTCTTTTGTTTATTTGCACTCTTTGTGTACAAAACAATTATTTGTGATTGCTTTTTTGTTCCTTTGCACCCTTGTGCACAAAACAATACATACAGAAATACCTTCACCTTGTCATATGCAAAACTGTGTGTCCATGTTATTATATGATAAAGATTAATAAAGTAGACTAAATGTGTACTGAGAGTCACACATTTTGATTTTAAAAATACATTAAACTCTCTACCTGGGATGCATTGTTGAGTATAGTCATACAAAATACAAAAGCAATAACTGTTGCTAAAGCGTCACACAAACATTAAGAATGGGATACATGGTCTGACATTGGTTCTGATAGTATAAAATCTGAACACTCAATAAATTAGTCACGCAGTCTGGTTAAAACTGCACCCGCCATGCACAGCAACTCGTCACGCATTTCTGGTTGAAAAAACGAAGGTGTTCATGGTTAATTTAGTACTACTGTACTACTGTTAATTCCAAGCTACCGGGATGCTATCCGTTGTGTTAACGTGTTTTTGTAGCGTATATTCTATGGCTTAGAGTTGGTGCTTTTTCAAGGTGGAAATGTCCCCCAAAGTTTAGACTTTAAAAGACATGAGCCGTTTTTTTTTTTTTTTTTTTTAAGAGATATAACGTTTATACGTTTGGCAAGACAATTTCACTAGTGCAACATTGAATCAACAAAGGTAGTCTTTCCAGCTTTCTATTTATTTTCTTCTCGCTTGGCTCCATGGCAAGTCACAAAACTGTGCCCCTGTCCGCCATTCATGCAAGACACCAGGATAAAGAGACACAATTTGTGGGAACATTTATCCTCATCCTGTAGTTAGTATTATATGGTTGTCATTCTTATCATTTTATTATTGGTTGTCTGTTATGTTGTCTTAAGATCAAATTTGTTGCATCTGCACCATAGAACACAACAAAGATTTTGCATTCTATTTTGTGGTTGTTTTTGTGCACTCGAAACAAAATTGAAAAACATGCAAGTATGACTTGGTACCAGAGAGAACAGGGCTTGGAAATACAAGACACATTGAAATAAACAATGTAATCCCTCCAACATAACGCTGCCACTGCCCTTAAATCAGTGGTTCTTAACCTGGGTTCGATCGAACCCCAGGGGTTCGGTGAGCCGGTGTCAGCGGTTCGGCAGAGCCTCCACTGCGTGATGACGCATATCTGAACTGGTCTCGCTAAGCCAACAGCAGAAGTCACACTGATTTGCAGGTATATGTAATTTGTTGTGAGTTCATGCATTGTGTTGGTTTTGTTCTTTGAACAATGTGATGTTCATGCATGGCTCATTTTATGCACCAGTAAAAAACATCTGTTTTGAATTTGAAAATACATATGCGGTACCTCAAATAAAGTTAAGAACAAGGTTAAGAACCACTGCCTTAAATAGCTGCTGATTGAGAATTCTCTCTCTGGATCCATGCAAAGAATGGAGAAAAAGGTATCTGACAACAGACATGACAATACCCTTCTAACACATACTCAAATACACCCCCAAGTAATTCTTTTCTGAATTGGGCTAAGACACTAATGGTATTGAGCTGAGAAGGGTGTGGAATGCAGCTCGCTTGCTAAAATACATAATGAAAAGTGCAAACTCTGTCATTTTCTGCAGATAAAAGTGTTCTGATGAGAGCTGGAGACAATAGAGGCACATAAATCTCCTTGACATGCTGAGCTTTGGCTTTTAAATACACCCTCCTTTTCCTCTCTTAACCACACAAACACATGCTTGCATATGCACTCACACACACAAACGCACACACCTTTAGATACTAAAGTAGAACACTTGAAAGCAACACCAGGAGTGCATGTACATGCACACTTACACAATACATTGTGCAAAAAAAGAATGCAGTACTGACACACATGCACACACACACATGCACACGCACGCACACACACACGTTCAAACCCTTTCTTACCTTTCTTACCAGTCTTTGTACTGAAATGGCACAGGAGCATTTTTAGGGAAGCTGTAATTAATTCACACACAATTAAGGTGCCAGGAAATCTTTCTGTTTCTGCGGTATGTACCGAAAAAAAAATCTGTTCTGCTGTAGTCATCACAAGCTTATTTTAAAAACATTGTGTTGTTCCTGTGGTCTTGTCAGCAGTGATATCAGCACAGAGAAGGCATCACCATGCAAGCCGTGCTTGAGAGCCTATATATTTAGAAGGAGAATGTAACTTTGGGATTTTAATGAGGTTGAAATTATTCAGATACAGGTCACTAAGTCAAGTAATTATTAATATATTTAATGATTTCAAGGATAACACGGAGCTCACAAAGGTCGCATGTACTACCCAGCGTTTTGAACCTGTTCTCAAAGCTCCAGGTTCTTGCCTCTGGCTCTTTTCAAACACATTGTTGGTGCATCTAGCCTATCACAATCATCTAGGGCTATGTGGAATGTTATACAAGCAGTCTGTCAACGTGGATAGATATCAACTGGTTGCAAAATTGACTGGAGATAAAGGGGACAAAACAAGCCTTTTTCATGCCACTGGCCTTGCTAATCTTGTGGGTCCACCAGGCATGTCCTTCTTGTACCACCATTGGACAATGAGAATAGTGTTAGAGACAAGGAGCATACTGTGGAAAATAGGTTCGAGAGTCCCTGTTAGCGAGAAAATATGTGCACAAGCATACATTTACATACACACGCAATCGACTTGCAATGCAAATCTAGCCTGGCTGCCAAAACACTCACTACACTCAACGACAATAAAGTTGGGTTGGCAGGTTCTTTTGGTGGATTGTTAGTTTTTTTGGGTAATGTTTTTCTGTTGCTGAATTGTCATTTGTTTAATCTTTTTCTGTCTCTCTTGCCGAACATGCTCCATGTGTTAAGTCAGTCAGCTCCTTCCCTGCTCACCTATTTGAAGTTAGTTTGAATGCATTTAGTTTCACTTTAATCTTTATTCATTTGTCACTATTTGTAACAGGGTCCCAGTGCTGATGTGATTTGTTCCTTCACGTGAACCTTGTGTCTTTGCTTTCTTCCCCTTTGAAGAACAAACCTCTCTAAAGAACAAACAAATGAAGGTCTGTTTTAATATTCCTAATTTCATGGTGGCATATATTGTTTGATCTTAGAGGTCTATTCATAATGAGTAATTATCACATTTGTGATTTAGGCCGGAGCACATCATAATCAGGTGTTGTGACAAACTTTGTAACTTGGCTGTCCGATCAGGATTTGACATACAGTAGACTGTATTCTTGTCACCCTCTGGTGTGAAGAAGCTATCATCATGCTGCTTCAGCAGCACGCTAATTTGCATTTATGGCCACCAGCATTGCAAGGATTCATTGTGTTCCTGTCCACGCAGCTGGATCCAAATCCTCATGCACAAGGGTGTCTGAGTGAGATTTACTCATTCCTTGATTTTACTATGTGGATTAAATGCTGACATTATGGTACCAATGCAATGTGCAAAATTAGGAGCCAGTAAAAGCCTATAAAATTGTCTTTGGTGGATAAATCAGTAAGCTACAGCCGCAACATTATCAGGGAACCTTTGCAGATCGTTAGAAACTTTGCTGATCCCATAAGGTTTATTGTGGCCTGTTGAACACCCTCCTCTCAAATGATTTGCTACTATTCAGTTACAAGAGAAATGACTTCATTGCCTGTTGACTTATTGCCTTTAATGTTGCTTGTTAAAAATCAGGCACACTTCTTTTCTGGCCTTTCTAACCATTCATTATTGTAAAGAGCTGTGGCGGAAATCCTATTCTAAAGGTTTCTCAGGAGTAACCTATGCTAAAGGGGCTTAAAGGTTGCATCCAGGCACATTTCCTAAGATTTTGTAGTCTGATCCTATCCTTCAATTACTTACCGTTCATCTCATGCGGATGGGATAGGAAAGGACATTTATGAGACAAAAATGAGAATTTGAAGGTGGTCAAGGTCTCTTGCAGGCCCACAGTTAATTACTGTAAAATAAAATAATTAATGTATGCAAATCTTCATATGAACATTTATTGGCATTTTTTCCTTACAGGCATGGGGTTTCTCACGGTACTTGGGATTCCTTCCACATTCGAAAAACATGCATGATAGTTTAATTAAGGACTCTAAGCTATCCATCGCATGAATGTTGGTGTGAATGGTTGTTTATTTGTGCCCCTTGGTTGGCTGGCACCCAGTTCAGGGTATCCCCTGCCTCTTGCCCCAAATTTATCTGGGATAGGCTATAGCACCCTGAGACCCTTGTGAGGATGAGCATCACAGAGGATGGATATTTTAAGGATTTTTGATGTGTGTTTAAAAGGCATTTTTGGGGCATTGTTGTCTTGGGTAGGATCAAAATAGTTTAATTTGAAGTACAGACAGAAACTATTTTTTTGGGTAGGATCAAAATAGTTTCATTTGAACTACAGACATAAACTATTTTATTATGGAAACCACAACATCATAACAATGTGCTATTGTGATTCTGTTTGACATTTTGTGATCAAGACCTTCGAAATCCATTGCAATCAGATCCCTACAAATTTAAATTGATGATCCTTCCAATCAAAAATACAATGAAAGAGAACTCACGATTTTCTACCATCTGTTTGGAAAGACTCATTTATGCTGAGCGCTGTACAGTTATTTTTATTACAACAGATGTGTCAAACTTTGTTTCACATCATCCTGCTCTAATCTCAAGTGATGAATAACAGGAGTACCTCGCTGACCCACCCGTTTTCTTCATGACTGGCAAGGCAAAGTGGAGTTCTGAAAAACTCCTAATGCGCCCTTGACAGGTGCCTCCACCTCAGCTAATAGTGACAGAGGAACTTCCCACACAATCAGCCACTGCATCAGTCTCCCAAACAGAGTGCCAAGATCGCAGCATGGGTGGGGTGTTGTAGAGGGCCTTTGCAAAGCGTGCAAGGAAGTAAGAGATGTGAGTGAAGGCTGAACGCAGCGCAGAAACCCACTTGACATTTGCTTGGCAAAGCGTGCCAAGTTGTGTGAAACGTGACGTTTACATAACACTGCTGTCAAATAAGGGGATAACCTTTTTTCCCCTTTACATCACCTCACAATGACAGCACGTGGTCTCATAGAAAACACCACTTTTTGTGCGATGTCACCTTAAAATATTAAATATTCTGTCAAATTTAAATACGTTTTAGTCAGTGGATTTGTTTCGATCTGGAACCATCTTAAATGTATAAAGATTGAACTTTGCTCTCATTTGTGGGGAACTAAATAATTTGATTAAAATACCAATGGATACATTGATAAACTAGTCTTATTCATTGTCTACTGTTTTTAGACTTTCCCTGTTTGACAGTGAAATAAGCTAATCAGTCTCCATTACTCTGAATTGTGTCATACCATACATGTCATACCATTGAAAATCCTAGGATTTCTTCTGTAAAGGCCACACGGCATGTATGAGATACGGACCAAAACCATACGTCCTCTACAGAAGACAAAAATAAAATGCTGGGTCTCAGAAGGTAATATTGGGAAGATGTGGCGAGATCAATTTTTTTTCTTTCTTTGCAGGATAATTTGCTGTGTGCACTCCTAATTTTCTGCCAGTGCCTTGAACCGCTACATTGTTGTAGGGCAAAACCCCTTGCTATATAGCAAGTTTAATTAAACGCACACCAAATTTACTCCTGGTCAGAATCAGTATTCCCTCTTGCATCACGGTAGTGAATTATTTGCCTGCAAGGCTCTGACGAGTGTTGGCAGCAAAACCAGAAAGTTTTTTTCACTCATCTTCAGCTGTCATCTCACATTTATAAATCAATCTGACACCAGTCGGCATGTAGCCTATTGCTGTTTCATAACAGACTTGTCGTTCCTAGTCAGACTTCCTTTCTCTTTCCCTTAAGACGACCCCCACCATTGACCCCCCTTCATTCCACTATTCCTATTTCCAGCTTCCCTCCTCATTTCCCCGTTAACCATCACCCTTGATTACTTTTTGTTCTGCTCCTGCTCAACGTAACAAGCTCCCTGCTCCAAGATTATGTCAGAGAGCCTCTACTGCTGTGAAAACTAGCTGATAAAGTTAGTTAACATTTTCGTGACATTGTAATGAGAAGCAACACAATGTTTGAGGGATGTTTTCAGTCATTTGCCTGAATGAGAAGCAAGATAAAGCACACTGAAAGAGATGTGCCAATGGTGCCAGCAGTCAGCTCTCAAAGTCTCGGAAGATTGGTGGTGCAGCAGACAAGGCAGCGAATGTCTCCCTGAGGATAAAGCAGCTGAACATCTGTGTTTGGTAATGTTTCCTTAGAGTGAGGATGTTGGGCTGTGTAAGGGACTGTGTGGCGTTATCTGAATTGAAACCTGTTACATAACAGTGCCTTGATTTGAGCAGACATGCTTTTCAACCCAAATGTTTAACGTTAAAATATGCATTTACTATCAACATAGTTTAATTTCAAGAATATTTAGATCATAGTGCACTGCAGAGCAAAATCACAGTATGATTTAATATTCTAAATATTTTGTATTATATATAATCAAACCCTATTAATAGGCCAATAAATGGGTCTATTTTCAAATATTTCTGGTAAATATATAGGTATTCTAGCTTTTACCTTTGGAAGAATTGTATATATCCAACTTACTGCTGGTAATGCGGAACAAACCCTGTCACTTGCCATACAGAGGAAAAACAGCCCGTACAATAGTATGTGATACCCCGCAGCACCCAACACTGCAAATATGTTTTTAGAACTCTTTTTTTTTTTTTTTTTTGGCTGGAAAAAATCCGTTATGCAGTGAAGCCACGATAAACGAAGTAGCGAGGGATCACTATACATATATATATATATATATATATATATATATATATATATATATATATATGTATAGTGAAGATATATATATATATATATATATATATATATATATATATATATATATATATATATATATATATATATATATATATATATATATATCGTGTGTGTGGAGATGTGAACATTTATGTTTTCTGTAGCATATCATTTTTCCCTTCTTGACTTAGGATTTGATTAAATTCACCATCAATTTGAACTCAATTAGTTCAAGTGAAGTTCTGTTTGAATAAAACAGTCATTAATTATCACTTAATGAATATAATTTAAAACTATTGGACTTACTTTAATTCATTTTGTCTCCTGTACTCATTTATGCCTCATCTCAGGCTTAGAATGTAGGAGGTTGATAATAAGCTTCACATAGAAGTGGATATAGTTACTGCACACATTCAGGAGGCTGAAAAAAGCTGCTGTTTGTGCTAGTGATCAAGTGGAAGTCTGAATACAGACCCACTATTTGTTATCAAATTACACATGAACAAAGAGTTGGCATTCACTACAGTGTTTTTTTCCTCAATCTACATTTTTTTTATTGTCATTTGCTATTAAATAACTATCCAATCAAGATACATTTCCATGATTAAACTGATTTAGTAATTGACTCACTCAATATGAACTGATCGCTTCACAGGCAGTAACTTCCACTATGAGAAGAATCCCACTTTGACCTCTTGTTTTGGGGTCTTTCTTATGGCTGCTATCCATTTACAACACCTTGGTTTTTGTTTTGGTGGTCTTTTCAGTGCTCGTCACTTCTTTTGTCCCTGTCGCACCCCGGTTGTCTACCTTTTTCAAAGTATGGCTTTTGCATTTAGTCAAAGGAGTGACGTGTTTTCTATGCTGCCTGATGATGACTTTCCTATCAGCACAGGACTCACAGCGTGTCATTAATTTGGCAGACCAGTCCATGCCAAGCTGGGCAGGCCAGCGCAGCAGAAGGAGTGTCTTGGTTATGTGCCTGGCGGAATAACAATGGGCTGTTTGCACTGAACATGTCCGTAGGGGGTACAGCAGTTCACCCTCTTCCATGTGATGAACCACCATAGCCGTGTGTGCATAGTCTCAAGTAAACAGCTGTTTTAGAACCTTTTGAAAGAATTATTCCTTTTTCTTTTAATTCCAAAACCAACACAGTATTGTACCATGAACATTGATGATGAGCAATGTGAACAATGACGTCCTAATTCAAAGGTGTTTTATAAAAACAGCTGATTTCCTTGCAATACTTACCTCACTCGTGCAATGTTCCCCCAGTGATGTATTACCCTGGCAGGCCAACAGATTCTGATTCTGAAAAATGATGACAAATCCATAGATAAACCACACCGGATTATAGACCGCTGGGTTCAAAAGATGTGCAAAAACTATCTGCTAATAGTCCAGAAATTACTGTAAACTGTAAGCACAGCAAAAGCGAGAGCAAGCCTAACACAAACCCTAACCCTAACCCTAAGCACAGCAAGAGCAAGCCTAACCCTAAGCACAGCAAAAGCGAGAGCAAGCCTAACACAAACCCTAACCCTAACCCTAAGCACAGCAAGAGCAAGCCTAACCCTAAGCACAGCAAAAGCGAGAGCAAGCCTAACACAAACCCTAACCCTAACCCTAAGCACAGCAAGAGCAAGCCTAACCCTAAGCACAGCAAAAGCAAGCCAAACACAAACCCTAACCCTAACCCTAAGTACAGCAATAGCAAGCCTAACCCTAAGCACAGCAAAAGCGAGAGCAAGCCTAAGCCTAACACAAACCCTAACCCTAACCCTAAGCACAGCAAGAGCAAGCCTAACCCTAAGCACAGCAAAAGCGAGAGCAAGCCTAACACAAACCCTAACCCTAAGCACAGCAAGAGCAAGCCTAACCCTAAGCACAGCAAAAGCGAGAGCAAGCCTAAGCCTAACACAAACCCTAACCCTAACCCTAAGCACAGCAATAGCAAGCCTAACCCTAAGCACAGCAAAAGCGAGAGCAAGCCTAAGCCTAACACAAACCCTAACCCTAACCCTAAGCACAGCAAGAGCAAGCCTAACCCTAAGCACAGCAAAAGCGAGAGCAAGCCTAACACAAACACAAACCCTAACCCTAAGCACAGCAAGAGCAAGCCTAACCCTAAGCACAGCAAAAGCGAGAGCAAGCCTAAGCCTAACACAAACCCTAACCCTAACCCTAAGCACAGCAAGAGCAAGCCTAACCCTAAGCACAGCAAAAGCGAGAGCAAGCCTAACACAAACCCTAACCCTAACCCTAACCCTAAGCACAGCAAGAGCAAGCCTAACCCTAAGCACAGCAAAAGCGAGAGCAAGCCTAACACAAACCCTAACCCTAAGCACAGCAAGAGCAAGCCTAACCCTATGCACAGCAAAAGCGAGAGCAAGCCTAACACAAACCCTAACCCTAACCCTATGCACAGCAAGAGCAAGCCTAACCCTAAGCACAGCAAAAGCGAGAGCAAGCCTAACACAAACCCTCACCCTAACCCTAACAACTAACCTGTGGATAAGACAAGGATAATGACAGAACCCCAATCATGTCATGTATGAATTGTGACATGTTTGATGGAAAAAGCAAAGAACTGTGGCACACAAGCAAACATACTCTATAGATAAACCCAAGGTTCTGAAAACATTGCATACTAGTGCCTGAAAGTGTTAAATAAGAATATTTAGAAATTATTAAATTCGGCTGCCAGCAAGCCCAAGCATCCCTTCTCTTTCACCACTCCATTCCGCTTGGACTAGTTTGGAGTTCTTCCCCTTTTCTGAAAGTCAATCTGAAATACAAATTAATCTGGTCATCCTTTCTTCTCCCGATAGTCATTGGTACTTTTACACAAACCCTTATTCAATTCATGTGGCTTGACCTCCACTGCCAAACATTCTGTTTGTGACCCAGAATATCGATTTCTTTAATTAACAATTACGCGGAAGCTTCAGGCTTTCTGCTGTGCACACATGCTGCAGCTCACAGGTTGGAACCCTTTATAATAACTTTAGTACCAGCACTTTTACTCTTGGGTAATCAATGTGATTATTATTTATACAGTGCCCAGGCCCCAGCGGATGCTCAAACCTGCACAAATTTTCACATAAAAATACAATCAGTCCAGCTCACATGGGAATAGTCAGGCACTTTGAGACACACATACACACTGCAAAGGTACCTTGCAGGTGTCTCTGTCGACTTCAGAGGTAATTACAAGTGCCAAGAAGGAAAATGGGGACAAACCCAAGACAATGTTGTAAGCAGAGCTGTCACAGGCCTGCAGACAAAACCAATAAATATCTTTTTTGGGCTCTGCAATTAAGCAACAGGTCCAAACTTTGGTCAGGGAAGGAGGAAGATGTTGTTTACTTCATCATTGGGACTGCCTGCACAGTCCTTACTTAGGATGTAGATGACATTGTTTGATGTGACGTTCTCTGATTTCCATGCAAGTTATTGATGGCAGCAGGTCAACACTGGAGATGAAGGACAGCATACAATGGTTTTCTTTGGACATATTTTATTTGAACTATCAGGGTTTTATATATGCATGCAAGTACATGATTTTCTGTAGAGAGAAAATGCCCTCAATGTCCACAGGGTTCAGGAATGCGAGGGTGGAGGTGATTGATGTTCCTCTTTCTGCCACAAATCACTCCTGATTGCCTTGCAGCAATGCCAGCCAGTGTGGCTGACAAAAACAGATCCACGGCTGTGTGCACTGTCCCTGTTGAATGTGTCCCCCTTCACTCTTGCCTTTGATTCACCCCCCCCACACACACACACAAAGCTGCTGTGTGTTTAAATTTGTGACAAAGAGAAAGAGAGAGCGAGAAGGTTACTTAAAAAGTGTATTCTGATTACTTTTAATTACTATTGGATTTCTGTAGTAACAAATGTATTTTAAAAGGATATCAAAATACTTATCAGGGCTGTCAAATTCAAGCATGTATGTCACCGATTAATTCATTTTTTTTAAAGCTTTAGAAAAATCTATTTATTGAACTCTCGAAATTGCCCGAAGGTGTGGGTGATGTTTGTTTATATTTGTCTGCCCTGCAATTGTCTGGCAACCAGTTCAGGGTGTCTGACCTACTGCCCAAAGTCAGTTAGGATAGTCTCCAGCATGCCCGCAACACTCGTGAGGGGCGGTTTAGAAAATGGATGGATGGATGTGGATTACTTTGCAGGATTTCATTTTTATCATTGGGAGAAGAGGCTGCAGTCAAGTCTTTGTCCGTTATCAAACATTTTATCCAAATAACCATTACTGGAAAATGAATTCAATAACTGGTATAAAAGACAGTAGTGGTATCGATAAACATACACACACACGAAAGCATGCGCACACATACACACACAAATCTGTCTTTATGGTGAAGTACGGCTTTGAGACCAAAGAACGAGGGCCGCTGTGTTTTTGCTGTCTTTGCATTATTTATTTTTTGAATGTAACAAGCTAAATTTAGATTTTGACACACATAATCATGAGGCGTTTAGCAGATATCATCTGGGTAGCATGATAGCTCTTTAGCGAGATACACTTGTTTACTTCGCATTACTTGTGGCAGCGAGGAAGGTGGCGGAGAGGGGAGAGGAGAGGCAGCCCCCTGCAGAGCCGACACCTGACTAATTCTATGCAGTCATTCAAACAACATTCTCCTTTGGTTCACTTGCTGACAACCACCTACTGAGCCTGCTCACAGAGGAGCATCTCTATGAAAATTGGCAAATATCTTTGAAAAAGGACAATTGGCACTAAATCAAGTATATTTAGAAGCTATTTATGGCGGGAGGAGAAAATGATTCAACTTTAACTGAGCAAGATGCAGCTGCATACTATATTGTAGGGTGGAGTGGCACTCATTTTTAGCTCTGGAATTTCAGGCCCGCCTGCTTTCTACAATCTCCAGCTTGGCCACGTTTCCGAATCCACCTTGACCCTGTTGCTGCTTAGCACAGCCATTTTGGTTGTTAATGCCGCCCTCCACCACATTACCTGTTTTCCTTGATATTGTTTATAATTACTTGTTCGATTATCCACTTTTGTTAGAGTGAATTGTGTGACACACAAGGCAGAAATATTTACTAAAAACGTGAAGCTTAATGGTACGGTCAAAATTAATTTTTCGTCATTCGAGCGGTCAGTGTGTATTAGAAATAAAAGTGCAATCAATGGCATTTCATTCTCTGAATCATGGTGTAAGATCAGAACAGCTTGTCACCGAAGCTAGTCCGTCGCTCAGTGACAGTGCTGTACAGTCGGTGGATGGGGTTGTTCTTGATGGACAGCAGCCTGGCC